>NW_004444120.1:2405457-2425627 GCF_000243295.1 Trichechus manatus latirostris
GAATAGATATATGCACAGCCATGTTCATTGAAGCACTGTTCACAATAGCAAAAAGATGAAAACAACCTAGGTGCCCATCAATGGACGAATGGATAAACAAATTATGGTATATTCACACAATGGAATACTATGCAACAATAAAGAACAACGATGAATCTGTGAAACATCTTAAACATGGAGGAATCTGGAAGGCATTATGCTGAGTGAGTTTAGTCAGTCACAAAAGGACAAATATTGTATAAGACCACTATTATAAGACTCAAGAAAAGGTTTAAACACAGAAGAAAACATTCTTTGATCGTTATGAGGGTGGCTAGGGAGGGAGTGGGTTATTCACTGACTAGATAATGGATAAGAATTATCTTAGGTGAAGGGAAGGACAGCACACACTACAGGGGAAGTCAGTGCAACAGGACTAAACCAAAGCTAAGAAGTTTCCTGAATACAATCAAACACTTCGAGGGACAGAGTAGCAGGGTCTGGGGTCTGGGGACCATGCTTTCAGGGGACATCTAGGTCAATTGGCATAACAAAGTTTATTAAGAAAATGTTCTACATCCTACTTTGGTGAGTGGCATCTGGGGTCTTAAAAGCTAGTCAGCGGCCATTTAAGACGTAACAATTGGTCCCAACTCACCTGGAGTAAAGTAGAATGAAGAACACCAAAGTCACAAGGAAACTATTAGCCCAAGAGACAGAAAGGGCCACGTAAACCAGAGATTGTATCAGCCTGAGACCAGAAGAACTAGATGCTGCCCAGCTACCACCGGTGACTGCCCTGATAGGGAACACATAGAGTTCCTGACGGAGCAGGATAAAAGTGGGGTGCAGAACTCAAATTCTAGTAAAAAGACCAGACTTAATGGTCTGACTGAGACTGGAGGATCCCCAGAAAGCATGGCCCTTGATTCTGTCAACCCAGAACTAAAACAATTCTGGAGGCCAACTCTTCAGACAAAGATTAGACTGGACTATGGGGCACAAAATGATACTCGTGAAGGGTGTGCTTCTTAGCTCATGTAGATACAGCTTCTGTCCGGAGGTGAGATGGGAAGGCAGAGAGGGTTAGGAGCTAGTTGAATGGACACGGGAAATTAGGGGTGGAAAGGCAGAGTGTGCTGTCACAGTATAGGGAGAGCAATTAGGGTCACATAACCATGTGTGTATAAATTTTTATATGCGAGACTAACTTGAATTGTAAACTTTCTTAAAGTACAACAACAATAATAATAAATGTAGGAAATTTAAGTTTAAAAAAAGGAGAATTTGCTTGGCATATAGTAGATGTTTTAATATATGTTGGAAGGAAAGAAAGGAAGAGCAGAAAGGGAAATATATATATATAAATAAAAGTTGCATTTTTGCTCAACTATATTCAGTTTAATTTGACAAACATCATTTCAACTCGTACTCTATGCCACCCTCTGCACAAGTCCATGATCACAGAGATGAGTTAGTGATGGTCTCTCTCATGCAGAAAACTTCCCATTTAGTGACCCTGAGACCAGGTAGAAAACATGTGGCATAAGAGAGATGTGAACAAAATAGCACTGAGCATCAAAGGAAGAAGAGGTCACATTGTAGAAGTGACTGGAAAAGTTTCAAGAAGGAGGTGACATCTGAGGTGGCATTTTATGAGGTGTGGGGGTATACATAGGAATTATCTGTATGAAAGCAGGAAAGTATGGCGTGTGTTTAAAGAATAGCAAATAAATCGAGTGGGCTTCAGCACAGGGCATCTAAGCGAACACTACATCTTAAGCTCCACAGGGAAAGTGACTCATAGTGACCCTACAGAACAGAGTAGAACTGCCTCATAGGGTTTCCAAGGCTGTAATCTTTATGGGAGCAGACTCCCACATCATTCTCCTGTGGAGCAGCTGGTAGGTTTGAACCGCTGACCTTTAGGTTAGCAGTCGAGTGCTTAATGACTGCACCACCAGGGCTCCTTTATGGATGGCTTAGAGACGTGAATGGCCAGGGTTGTGTTGTAGAAAGGGCAGCCTAGCAGCTATGAAGGATGGACTGAGGAGCTTTGAGGGGAGAGGATCCTTCAGGACACCTTTGCCTTTTTCCCTGTGAGGAGAGATAAGGAAGGACTGACTCAGAGAGACGGACAGCAGGGGATAGATTCAGACACATTTCATAAATACACTTAGCAGGACTTGACGATTGATTTGTAGTAAGGTAGGGAATGAGGGGAGAGTCAAAGATGACCTAAACTTTGAACCTCAGTGCGCAGGAGAATGGAAACGGCAGACAAGCGGGGAGAACTCGAAGAGACAAAGCAGATGCTATGCACTGGCGGGCCACCCTCATTTTGAGTAGAAAAGCTCTAGGATGAAGGTATTAAAGTAAGCAACTGTTCCCATTCGGTCCATCCATTCTGATCTTGCAGAGCACCTGAGACACAGAGCTACACCAAATGGGCTGCTCAGGAAAGTGCTGGACACCAGAACTTGGAATTAGAAGTCAAAAGACCTTATCACCACTCCTGAATTCTGACTTGCCTTGGGCATGCCCCTGAACTGATGGCTGCCTCATTTCTCTTTTCTGTCGAAGTTGGGTGATGTGATTTCCACCAACCTGCTCTGCCACCTGAGAGTCCAGTGACAAAGTTTGTTATGTGCATTGAACTCCTTGCCTAAAAGGGACTGTGGTGAAAACACAGTTGGTCTGTCCACACAAAGGGCTTATAACGCCAGGAGTGTTATTCAAGATCCCGCCGTGCTATTCATAAGGCGGGAGGAGAGTGGGGAGTGTTTTTATTTCAGGATCAGGCCAGATTCCAGCTAATGGAGTTACAGGCTCTCTGTGAAGGCTCCTTCCACCACCCCCTGCTTCCTTTGTGCAAGGCTTCCTTCTTGCTGTTGGCCCTCAGCGGCTCTGCTCTGTTCCTCTGCAGATGGTTCACCCCCACCAGGCCCCACCATGGAAGGGACTGCATTTATGAGAGGAGAGAAAGGGCACTAAATGGGCCCGAGACACACAGGCTGTGACGCCCTGAGACACTGGGCCACTGCAGGGGCCTGGGAAGGCAAGCTAATTATTTTCCCTTTCTCAACCATCCACACGTGAAGTTACCTGTGGGATTTCAATAGCAAAGGTTATGCTTTGAGTCTGCTTTGGACCTATTGGCTTTGGGTATTTGGGAAAAGAACAGGGAATTATTATGTGTTGAGTACCACCTGTGGGCACCCACGCCCCATGCAAATATAGTTGTTAATATGAAATGGAGGCTCACCATACAGTACCCATTACATTTCCACACGATGCAAGGGACAAAAAGCCTTTTTGCCCTTTGCTATGGAGAGGACAAAAGACTGGGAAGATCTTATGAACCTTACCCTGAAAATCAGGACTCTCATCTAAATGACAGAGTGACTGAGAAGATGAACGCAGATTGACAGAAAGGGAGGGTCCAGGCTTCCCAGGGGGAGAAGCTGGTGTAAGAGATCCCTGTGGTCTTTCCTGAAGCATCACCACGGTTTGACACAGCCTCTAGGACTATGGTGTGGCTCTCTCTGTTTTCATGAACTACCACTCTGAGGGCAAGAAGTTGGATGGGGAGACCTGGGTTAGTCTCCCTGCAGGCAGGAGAGGGTGACCAGTAAACCAGTTGCTGTCGAATCGATTCTGACTCATGGCGACCTCATGTGTGTCAGAGTAGAACTGTGTTCCGTAAGGTTTTCAATGGCTGGTTTTTAGGAGTAGATCACCAGGCCTTTTCTCCAAGGCACCTCTGGGTGGACTTGAACCTCCAACCTTTGGTTACTAGCTAAGCACGTTAACCATTTGCCCACCCAGAGACTCCACCTGTCACTAACATAGAAAGCATTTCCTTGAGGTCATTGTGTCTATCTGATGCACCAGCTTTGGAGAACTCCCGTCACCTTCCTTCCCAGGGCATCTCATGCCAGGATGAGGAAATTAAGCCAGAAACATGTTTAAAAAGGAAACTAAGAAGGAAGAGAAAGGTTTGAATTAAAAACAGAGACCCCCCCCTCCCCCTTGTGGGACAATCCAATCAATTGGCATAATTCTTAAAGTTTATGTTCCACCTCCCAGTATGGTGAGTAGTGTCTGGGGTCTCAAACACTTACGAGCAGCCATCTAAGCTACAACTATTGGTCTTTATTCATCTGGAACAAAAAAGAAGGAAACTCAAGAATCAGAGAAGGAACTGGACTACAGGACTAGTGGTCTACATGAACCACTGCCACCTCCACCTTGAGACGAGAAGAACTAGATGGTGCCCAAATACCACTACTAACGTTCTGATCAGGAACACAGTAGATGAATCCCAATAAAAAGGGAGAAAATTGTGGAACAGAATTTTAAATTCTTACAGAATCCAAATTTTCTGGACCTATTGAGGCTAAAGGAGTCTCAGAGACTATGGCCCTGAGTTGCTCTTCAAACCCTGAACTGAAACTATCTCCTGAAGTCACCTTTAAATTAAGTAACAGTTAATCCAGAGAGTAAAGATTGTCACCCTTGAGTATTGTGTTTCTTATTAAAAAGAAAAAAAAAGTTATCTATAGAAGACCAGAGGATCAACAGCTATTTTAAAGCCCAGATGAGAAAGTTGCGGGGTAGGGAGATTTAGTAAATGAAACAACTAGAACAGAAATAACGGGAATGTTAACACAATGTGAAGAATGTAACCAGTGTCGCTGATCATTATGTCTAGAAACTGTGGAATGGGAGTGGGTTTTGCTAGGTAGATTTTCAGCAAAAATTAATCAAAAACAAAAACAACAGAGACCTGACCCACGTCTGATGTTTACCTTTATGTGGGAATGGAGAGGAGGATTTGGTTTTCTATGGTTTTTGTTTTGTTACTGGGAAAAGTGACTTAATCATAGGGGCAGGTATACGGCTGTGTCCATATTTGGTTTCATTCTACCGTCCTTTCTGCCAGTCCTCACAAAATCTTACAGTTAGACATTCAATCCTTTTCCAAAGTCTCTTGAGAAAGCTTCTCTCCCCAAGAAGCAGTTGCCTTTGCTTTTCCTTCCCCTCAGTCGCTTCTGCATCCTTCTTTAAACCCTGCTTCTCTGATGTTCACTCTGGAAGTTAAAAGTCACCCTGACTCAGAGCCCACAGAAGGGACTGCAGGGTTCAAGGGCAATGGCACTGGGTGGAGGAGGGACCTTCATCTTCTGATAAATGGGGACAAAGTGCTTGACAGCCCTTGGCGGTCAGTGTGGCAGCAGAGCATCTGAATGGCCGATACTAGGTTTGGGGAGGATGATATGAATCCTTCCAGTGGCTGAGCAGCAGCCTGCAGGCTCCCTCATTAATTTTTCGCTTGCACTTATATACAACTGGAGTGAGTTGTGGAATGATGTAGTAGGGGGCACAGACCCTACAGTTGGGGCAGAGATGGTTTAGAGCCTAAGATACCAGGAGGTCAGGGCACAGTAGTGTCTCAGCCAAGAGTCTGGTACATTTTCCTGCCCCTAGGAAAATACCCATATTTTCTGACTTAGCAGAACAGCTGGGGAGGGATACTTAGTGTTATCACGAGTTCTAGTACAGGCCCAGCTCCGTGGGAAGTCAGATTGCAAATCAGCAGAGACGTGGCTAAAATGTAGCCCTCGCGTTAGTAAAACAAAATAAAACAAAACAGTTGCCATCTAGTCGATTCTGACTCATGGTAACCCCATATGCGTCAGAGTAGAATTATGCTCCATAGGGTTGCCAGTGGCTGATTTTTCAGAGGTAGATTGCCAGGTCTTTCTTCTGAGGCACCTCAGGGTGGACTTGAACCTCCAATCTGTCTATTAGCAGCCAATGTGTTAACTATTTGTACCGCCCAGAAACCTCAGATACCTCTATGCAATTAGCTATGACCACCATGGCGCCATTATGGGAAAGTAAGAAAAGCCAAAGCAAGTTTTGTAGGTTCATGCAACCCACATTTCTTGCTGGTGAATGTTTAGAAAGTTTCTGCCAAGTTGTTTTCTTCACATGAAGGTTTTGTAATAGTGACTAAATCAAAGTCATAAGGAAGAAAGCGCATCTACCTCTATATTTGGTTCCATTTTACCTCCACTTCTGCCACATTATTTCCATCACCTTATGTCATGTATTTCTTTTCATCAATTCCAGCAGTTACCCATGCCAGTCATCACACAAGCAGCATGGTGCAATGGAGAGGACGCTGTGCTTGGAAAACCTGGGATTCACTTCTTACTTACTGCATGACCTTGGCAAACTCACTTCTCCCCACTTTCCTCATCCGCAACATGGTAACAATACCATCTGCCTACCTACCTGTCAGGGGTGTTGTGAGGCTCAAAAAGGCAAATGTATGGAAGCAATTTCTCTTTCTAAGTCACCTACCTCTTTCTATCTCCCCCATCCCAATTCCAGAGTTCTCAATATTCTTATATATGAGTGTGTCTGTTTCTCACTTCAGCTCAGGTATGGCTTTCATAATCTGATGTGGAGGTGTGCTTCTCTGAAAAGTGATTAATGCATCCATCCCAGAATCAAAGGCTCATCCATTGGAGCTGGTGCCTCATGCAGAGGTAGCACTTTCTGGGACAAGTGAGCAGATCTACATCCTTAAGTGTGTGCAGGGCCAAATGCAGTGGACACAAGTAGCCTTCCACCTGGGATTCAATCCCCAGGTTTTTTGTGACTGCATATGACTTTCCAAGCCTCTGCTCAAGGAAGCGCTAGCATGTAAATTCCTTCAGGGCAGGACTGTTTGTTTGTTTTGTGAACTGCTGTGTCTTTAACTCCTAGAACAAAGCCTGGCTCATAGTAGACAATAAATATTTGAATGAAAGGAAGGAAGGAAGGAAAGAAGGGAGGGAGAGAGGAAGGAAGCAAGGAAGAAAGGAAGCAAGAAAGGAAGGGAGGGAGTGAGAGAGGAAGGAAGGAAGGAAGAAAATAAGTAGAAGCAGTGGAAGATGTGCTCTTTGCCTAGAATTTTCACACAGGCCTTGAACCTGAATTATCTCCACAGCCCCCAAACAACCCTTGTGATCATTGTTAATGCCAGCAGACCAGCTTCCTCAAAATTTGCCAATAAGTTTATCCTAAGAAAAAGGAGACAAAGACAATTAAGACTTTTTTTAATCTTTCCCACCTTGCCATCACAACCCCGGAATAAATATAAAGGCATATAAATATATAAGCATCTACTTACGTAAATTATTAATTATATAGTAAATACGTTATACATTATATAACTAATCTTGCGTAAAAATAGACATCTATAGTTGTCAGGAAATAACACTGTAGGTTTGGTTTGGTTTTGGTAATAATATGCAGGTTGCAAAATAATTAGCTTGAATTCTTCCAACATTGTGCTATAGTAATAGAAGCAAAGCAAAAGTCTAGCATTAATTGTCACAGAATAAATAAGTCTGTAGATCCCGGAAACTTCTCTTAACCAAAAATTATCAGTTGGGATGGATCCCCTTATTCCTACCACACCCATGAGATCCTGTTTCCAGAAACACAATATCTGTTATTTGTATAAAAGTTACATGTCCATCCAGGGTTCTTAGGGGGAGTCTGTGGGAAGCTTTTCCTCCACCCCCTCGTTGTGATCTGATAGCACGGCTCTAAGGAGAGTGTTTCATCCTGAAAACAAATCTTTCAACCAACCCAATGTATCTGTCAGAATTCAGTCAGAAAACAGAAGCCATAGCAATAATTTGAACAGGGAACATTTAACATAAAGAATTGTTTACTAGGTTTTCACCCAGTGGTTAACCACTGAAAGAGGTGAAAGAGAACTTTGAGATGTGACAGGTGTAGCAACTGCTGAGTGCCTTCCATTCCTAGGTTTGAGGGAAAAGTGAATAGGAAGGGACTTGAGAAGGGTCCTGCAGGCATGCAACTTAACTACCATGGAGAGGCCCCCGCTTCAGGGATGATGAAACCAGCTAGAGGCCGACCTGGAGCCCTGGGGACTGCCCACCACGGGGGTGAAGACTTCAGGGACCTCTGCACACCTAGAGGCTTGCTTGCTTGCTTGCTGACCAAACAATCCCTTTTGCCTCTTCCAGCCCCTCAGTCTCCCTCCAGCAACCTTTACTGACAGAACCTAACATGGAGTGGCAGGCAAAGAAAAAATGTAGCTTGCAGAGACCAGCTCCAGTATCACAAAGGTGGGCAGAGAAGAGGGGGTGCAATTGGAACTTGAAGGTAATAAATTAATAACTGACACACATCCAAAAGGAATATGAAGTAAAAAATATTTCTGGGTTTTATATATTCTGGGCATGAGCCCTTTCTATAATCATTGGCCTTTGGAAATTGGTACCAGCCTCTTCCCTGTCTCTTGGCCTTAATTCTATTTTCTGGCATTAAACTAGACCAGTTGTTCCCAACAGTGGCTTCATATTACTCTTACCCAATGAGCTTTCACAAAATACTGAGTATTTAGCGTCTGTATTTTCAAAATTTCCTCAGGTAACTCTAATATGCAGCCAGAGCTGAAAACCACTACAATAGACAGTGGCAAGAAATAAGGCTGCCACAAAAAATATGTTAAAGACACTGTAGATTTTCAAAGGCCCCGTAATGGAAAGGGTCAAAGTAAAATGGATTGGGATTCAAATTCCTGCTCCACCTACGTGACTTTGGGTGAGTTAAGCAACCTCATTAAACCTCAATTTCCTTGTGTATTAAATGAGGTGGAGGGATATGAATTTTCTAAGTATTATTATAAAGAGAAAATGAGATAATATATGTGAAATGTTTAGCATACTGCTGGTAATTAGCATTCAATAGATAATCTCTGTGGTGATGGAGGCAGTTGTGTTCACTTGCAAAGACCATTTCTTCATAACTTTATCAGAACTGCTAAAAGTGATGCTTTGGACAAACCGTTGTGTTACAGGGTCTAGAGGGAAAAGATCTGCCAAGATTGGTGCCTAAGTAAGTAACTAATTGCCAAGCATTAGAGACGGACAATACCAAGCCATTGCTAGACCTAATATCACATTCCATCTATCCCGATTCCTTTATCTTTCCAGAGTTAGCTTCATATTTATTGTCTAATGTAATCCTCACAATAGATCTGTAAGGCTCTTTGACTTAGTGCTAAGAGCTTGGTGTTTAGAATCAGCATTGCAAATTTCGAACTTCTGATTTTCACTTAATAGCTGTGTGACTTTGGGCAAGTTGACGAATCTCTCCAAGCCTCAGTGGTAACATTTGTGAAATGAGGTTACCTTGAGGATTAAATAACATAATAATGTATGAAAACTAAAAAAAAGTTGCTGTCGAGTCGATTCTGATTCACAGCAACCCTATAGGACACAGCAGAACTGCCCCATTGGGTTTCCAAGGAGCGGCTGGTAGAGTTGATTAGCAGCCAAGCTCTTAACCACTATGCCACCAGGGGTGCAATGTATGAAAGGACCTGAAATATAGTAGATGCACATTAAATGATAGTATCTTACAGGTATAACTTAAAGGGAAAAATATCCTCTCCTCTGATATGTGGGAGGTTTCTTGGATAAGATAAATAATCACACAGCTGTATGCATGAGATTAGGGAAGAATCTACCCCAACACTGAAATCTAATCTCAAAAAAGGCAGAAGAGAGAGAAAAAGACGTCACATTCAAAGCTTTCGTGGGTATGTGTATAGTTAAGTGGGGTAGATGACCATGTAGTGGACCATTTTATTTATTAGTTATTGGTGGACCCCAGTATACAGCCTGAGAGAAGAAGGAAAAACAAAAAAAAATGGCACTGCTTTGCCCTCAAACAAATATGATTTTCATGGTGAGGAACAGCAGCTTTGTAGAATATGCTGCTATTAGGAGAATGGGTGATTGTGTGTGTGTGTGTGTGTGTGTGTGTGCAGTAGCATGGGGGAGGGAATTGCAGACTCAAATTCCTCATGCGGTCAGGCAGGTAATGAGAAATACTAAGGATTTTGCTAGAGAACAGAAACTATCTTAAGACATTCAAATTCAAATATGCTAAAAACTGTGTCAGCCAAACAAAGCTAGTTTCCTGGCCGGATTCAGCTTGCAGTACACCAGATTTAGACTCTATTAACTATGTGGATGAGCCCCAAGTACCTACAGGTCAATCAGGAACAAAATCTGCCCTCATTCTACTGGAGACACCCTACAGAAGATTGGATGTGGAGGGCCAAAACCTGCTTTTGGCTGTCCTGATGAAAACCCCTGTGTGTTAGATTAGTTTGACTTATTCAGATTACGGGACATGTACTTTGGGGGAACAATGGTCTCCATGAGTAGAAATCACTCAAGGGCACCTAACAACGACATGCCCAGAACAACTGAATTAGAATCTTTGGGGGGTGGGGAGGGGAGGATAGAGACGAGACTGAGGTATCAGCATTTTAAAATCACCCCAGATGATTCCAACATGCAACCAAGGTTAAGAACTACCGTTCTAGGTAATCATGGGGGTAGATACTGTGGTGGGGCAGGCAGGCTGACATCTGGGGTTAGCAGTGAGAACACTGACGGTCCATTAAAGATAAGTGACTTGTCAAAGACCACAATGACAGCTTTTATTTTTTTGCCAGGCTCCCCAGACTCTACATCAGAACTAAATCTTTCTAGTGGTCCCCCTTACTCACTCTAGAATTCGATTATGACGTTGCTTGCAGATAATAATTTGTATTTTTGAAAGTATGATTTTGGGTTTGTAAGGGTTACCAACCCAAACCAAACTTGTTGCATTGAGCTAATTCTGACTCATAGCGACCCTATAGGTCAGAGTAGAACTGCCTGAGAAGTGGCTGGTGGATTCGAACTGCCGGTCTTTTGGTTAGCAGCTCTGCTCTTAACCACCGAACTACTCAAACCAAAGGTTCAGGGTAGGTGCCACTGTCCAGGGTGATACATGCAGGGAAGTGTGTCACTCCTGGAGCAGCTTGGGAGGCCCATCTTTCTGAGAAAGTTGGCCCCTGGGGACGTGACTGGGTGCTCCTTCGGTCTTTTATCAGACTGTCTTGCTGACAGCCCCCTTCAGCGGAACGCACGGTAGCACAGAGGGGTATAGAACATAGGTGGTGCAAGCTAATCAGTTTAAGAGGTTCCAGGTGGTGGGCGGGGCAGGCACTATAAAGAACAGACACCTGCCTCAGTCTCAGGAATTCCTGCACTCATCCGGGTCATTGAGTCTTTGTTTTAGACTAAAAAGTTTCCACTCCAGATATACTGAATCAGAATCTACAGTTTAACAAGATCCCCCAGGTGATGCTTACGTATAATAAATTTTGAGAACCACTGCTCTACTAGTGGTTCTTAGAATTGGTCCGTAACCAGCAGCATTGTCACCTGGGAACTTGTCAGAAGCGTAAATTCTCAGCAGGAGTTCGAACTTGAACGAAACTGTCAAAGCCCTGGTTTTAGTGCAGGTGCTCTGGTTGTGATCATAAGCTTTAACTATATCCTTACTGGGTGTGCCCAACAGAATTCAGATTTACCTACTCCTACAGTGGTTAAGAGCTCAGGCTGTTAACCAAAAGGTCAGCAGTTCGAATCCACCAGTAGCTCCTTGGAAACCCTATGGGGCAGTTCTACTCTGTCCTACAGGGTCCTGTGAGTCGGAATTGACTCTACGGCAACGGGTTTTGTTTTTAATGGGGAAGCGTCCCTGATTTAAAACCAGGGCTAAGACTTGAGGGCAAGTCTTGCCCTGCTCCACCTAGCCTCCAACCTTTTAAAAGACAAATCTCACATTTTCAAATCAAACCTCAGGTAGGTGACATACTGTACAACTTTCTGATTCTTGTTAAATAACTCTATGCCCCAAAGGGTAATTTGGACTTTAAGTCAGTATCGTCAGAAGTGAAGAGAATTAACTGTCTCTGGGCAGAACTCAGGCTTTATGTTAGAGCTTCTCTGCTTTCAGGAATGTTCAGGGAGAAAGGAGATTTGTTTCAGTACAGAGGTGAATAAGGAAACACCCCTTCCAATACAACAGCTCCAAAGTGACAATACATTGTCCTGGAAGATACCCAGAACCAGGCATCAGGACTGCTGGCTCCTTGCCAGGACTTAGTACCCATTAGATGACCGAGGTTCCTCACCCGCACGAGGGGGTTCTACTAACGGGTCTCTCTACAGTCCTTTCCAGGACGAGGAGCATAGGAGGAGCACTTGGTTAGTAATGTGATGTTGGACTGTACCTTATGATTTCCATTTGGGAAGCAAAACACACCTATGCTATTTTCTTTTATCACCAGAAGCAGCTAAGGAGGAGATACCATCATCATTTAATGTGGGTAATTTGGAAATGATGGTATAGAAACAGAAATCATCCGGAGTCCGTATATAAAGTCAGTGACAGAACTAGTATTAGGGAAAAACAAAACAAAACAAAAACATTCAGGCAAAGGCACTAGCTCAAGGGACAGGTGAAAGAGCCAGGAGAAGTCTTTTGTTTTCTGTCCTGGCTGTGGGAGGAGCTTAGTTGCCTCTTGGCTAGATTCACATTGATAACCGCCTGGAAGAGGAAGATGCGTGCAACAAGCGAATTCTTATAAATGTGCTTCCTCTTGGTTAAAATGAGGCCGGTTTGCGTTCCTGATACCCCCAAGCAATGGAAGAATACACAGTAAGATAATTAACAATTTATAGGAACAATTTAGAGGACAGAGAAACATGCTAATATCATGGGAAGGCAACCAGCAAAATCCAACTGTGGGAAGCTCTATATGATAAAATACTTCCTCCACACATAAATTTTGAGGCGAGGAAAAAAAGTTTGGAGGTGAACCTATAGATTAAAAAGAAATTTGAAAAATAGCAACCAGTTGCATTTTGTGGACCTTATTTGACTTAGGATTAAAAGAAACTGTAAAACATTATTACATTTAAGATAACTGGAAATTTGAACACTAAATAGATATTTGCCATCAAGAAATTATTGCTAATTTTGGGGTGTCATAATGGTATTGTGGTTATACTAAAAAAGAGATCTTATTTTTTAGAGATACATATGAAATAGTTACAGATGAAATGATATAATTATGGAATTTCTTCAAGATAATAAAGAAGAGGGAAACGGGTTAGGAGTGTAGTTGAAACAAGATTGGCTAACTTGATAATTGTTGAAGTTTAGTGATGGATATGTGGAGGTTCGTTATACCATTCTGTCTACTTTTGAATATGTTTAAAATTTCCCATGCCTAAAAGAAAAAAAATAGAAGTAGTTGATGGTTATTATGTAGTAAAGAAAGAACCTTATGGAAACTAAAAAAAAAATGGTTTATGATCATAATTATCTAATGTCCCCCAACTCTTTATCAAGAGACCCCAACATCAACTAGCAGAAACAGATTCCTAATCCAACTGGATTCTCCAGTCCAGACACCCAGCAGCTGACTGGGAATGGTTCCCCCCACCCCATCCAAACAGCACCTTCAACAAGTTTTTCCAAGTCACAGTAAAGACAGCACAAAGACCGAGAAAAAAACTCTGATTCTGAATTTTTTTTTTAACCCTGATAATTTGTGGTAGGTTTCTTTATTTTTTGAATATAAAGTGACAGAAATAATTTGCCATTAGAAAAGAGAAAGAATCTTTGACTATTTACAATTTTTATACATCACAAAGTTTTTCTTGTTTTTATGTTGTGTCTTTTTTTTTTTTTTAATTCATTTTAATTTTTGTTCCTGTGTCATTTGAACAAGTCCAAACTGGAAATCTATACAGCTCACAAAAAAGCCCTCCACCCAAAAGACCCCCACCCCCACCCGACCCCAATGAGAAACAAGATAAATCAAAAGAATGAAATCAACTTATTTTTTTTTTTTAAGGTAAGTCATTTGCTTATTATATATATACTTGTAATTATTTTTTTTTCAAGTTCAAACACCAAAATCCAAGAGAGAAAGGAAAAAATAAAAAGACCCAGTCATCCACCCCCTCCCCCCACTCCAGAATCTCAATTGATCCCTGCACGTCCAAAATAAGAAATATATATTTACAGAAAACTAAAACAGAAAAGAACTTGGAGGTGGATGGGCTGGGGATCCAAGAGTCAAGAGGAAGGAGAGCCGGCCCCCAGGAGGAGGGTGGGATCTGGGCCTCACAGAGTCGAGGCAAGCCTGAGTCGTCTGTGCTTTTCCTGCGGTTGGGGGAACACCACACCAGGAAAGCTGTGACCGTTTCCCCTCCCCTGTGTTACTTTGGGAAGGGTTCTTCTCTGAGTTTGCAACCCAACCCCACAGTGGACGTGTATTTTGTGGTTTCCATCCTCAACCCCATACTCACACACGCACGCACGCACACACACATGCATCAGTCATGGTGGCTAAGTGTAATTATGACATTGCTGGAGCATTGACTCCTGTCAAGTGGAGGAAAAGAGAGTTGCCCTTAGGGACGAGAGCTCATTGCCCTAGCCTGCCTCGTCTCTGATCTCCACTGTAACATGGCATGTAGCTCCCCTGAAATGTTTTCACCAGGATCAGGGCTGCTCCGAAGTATTAATGCTAGGATGGCCATTGGGTAACAAAGCTCCTATGAAGATTTCTTCTCCCTCTTCAAGTTTGCCTCCCATTTCCTGCAAATTCCCTTAACAAACAGGCGCACCCAGTTAACCAGGTGTGGGAGACAGCCTGGGCTAGGGGAAATCTGAGGTGGAGTAAATGGAGGAGGCCACACTGTTTTCTGTCGACCTTGGAAAGGTTGAATTCCCAGAGGTGAGAAAGCAAACAGAGGTCACGACAAGACTGTCCCTGACCAGTTTCCTTTCTTCCTTCTTTCCTAAACAGGGTTCTATTAGTTCTCAGCGCATAAAGCATGGTATAACCTCCTGAGGTTGTAATGTCCTTCCAAAACAAGAATTCAAGACTTGGCAATTAGACGAGCCAGGATGAGCACAATCTCAGCTTTTGAGGAAAATGCCAGGCAGGACACGACCAAATGAAAGGGTTTGCCTTTCCTGGTGGACAGAGAAACTGAAATAGCAACAGCCATGGGGTGATCAAATTCATGCCTTATTCAAGGTTCAGTGGAGGTCTGGAGAACTAAACCAGAAACCTAAACCAAACCCACTGCCGATGAGTTGGTTCCAACTCTTAGCCACCCTGTACGACAGAGGAGAACTCTTTATGGAAACAGAAGGCCGCATCTTTGGGTCCCTACCGCAGACCTTTCGGTTAGCAGCCAAGCACTTTAACCACTGCGCCACGAGGGCTACTAGCCCACTGGAAATGGTTAAATAGCTTCTGACTCTTTCCAAATTATGATTTTTTTTTTTTTTTTTTTAAGGTCACAGGAAATAAAATGGAACAGCACACCATCTTTGTGAGAAGGATGTGGTGGGTTCTTTGGCGGCAGGCTCTAGGTTGTAATTACTAACCTCCAAATACCCACACAGTAGATTTTTAATCCTGTCTCCCTTGGCCAAATGGTTTATATTTCCTGACCCTTCCGAAAGCTCCTTGCCCCCCATTCATGCAGCCCCGCTCACGGACCTTTTCTTCCTAACTGTTCTAGAAATCTTCCAAGCCTCTCCCAGAAGGTTTTTAATGACTTCCAATCATTTCCTTATGCTCCTTTGCCACTCTGTTCCTCTGTCACTAAAGAAAACACTAAATAAAAATGATCAGTCAGAGAAAATTTTCCTTTAGTAGAATTGAGCAGAAGCAAAGCTGCTTTCCAATCCGTTTACTTTGTTTTTTTTTTTTTTTTTTTAAAGATAAACGAGAAGAAAGGTGAACAAAGACTTATGCTTCCCCCAGGGAGACTAACTTAGTTGGGAGCCTTTAAAATAGAAAGAACAAGATTTACTGTGAAAACGTGTTCTTCCTAGGGTAAATAGTCAAAATGCGGCCTCGATCCAGGATCACATTTGCTGACACCTATAAAAATATGCTGTGCCTACCACAGATGGCAATGGAGTTTTTAGTGGAAGTTAACAAAACAAATATCAAGATGGAAGAAGGGGCACCAGAGTAGCACATGGCCTGGCCAGACCCCATTCCCAACACTTACAGCCTTACCACCTCAATCTGACAAAGAAACCATTAGGACTTACCCAGAATGCCCTTCAGCCTGCTTAGGACAGTCACCATGAGAAGCCCAAGACTCCCGGATGTTCATCACTCAGACGTTAGTCCCCAGGTGACCAGGCACATCTCCCATCTGAGCCCATTTCCCACCCCTTTCTAACTCTCCAAGCCTTTCCACGGTGCCCTGTGGAACCCTTAGCTCATCATCAGCCACATCCCCTCTTCTCTCACAGCTCTTCCTTGAAGACTGTCCTCTCCCCTCACAGCCCTCTCAAGCAGTAGGCATTTCTCCCACATTTCTCATGCCACTGGGCTTGGAGGTAGAGTAGGTGCCTTCCTTGCTCCTCATTGCAATTCCCAGATCATCCTCCCTCCATCTTCCTTAAAAAAAAAAAAAAAGAAAGCTTTGAAGGACATTAGCCTATACTAGCTACTACCCCTACTTAATGCAGTAGTTTAAATATTCTTGAACCATCACTATCCTTGATTCCTGTCATTCTCTTCAATGTCATTCTTGTCATAATTTTTGTTGACTTCAATATCCATATGAACACTAGTTCCCATATCCTGGCCTCCCAGTTCCTTGACCTCTGCTCCTTCAATAATCTTTGACTCCACCTAACCCCAGTCTCTCATCCTGATTTCAGACCATGTCACCACCAACAATTGCAATCCTTCCATAATCTCAACTTCAAATACCCTACTCTCTGACCCAGCTCCTCATTTCCACATTAGGCCCTCTGTGACCCTGACTCAACAACTCGGTGACCCAAGCCTGCATCTCCAGTCCGCTGCCCCACCACCCTTCATTATCCCTCATTCCCTAAAATCCTCACTTTCCTTCTCACTCAGCTTAGATTCCATGGCCAACCATTATAGCCACTCCCTTGCCACACCTCAACTCCCTTCTCGCTTGCTGCCTTCATTGAATTCACCTGATTAAACTCCCAATCCTGCTTACATCCAACTCTCCACTCTATCTAGGCAGCTGAATGTAGCTGAAGAAAACTTCTTTTTTTGTTTGTTTTTTAAATTCATGACCATAAAAATCTCAGGTGAGTCCTTAGTGCTACCTAGAATGTCTCCTATATTTTCTTAGCCTGTTCACTCTTCCTGCTGGATGGCTATATGACTATTCCATGTCTTCTTCTCAAACCTGCACTATGCACTCCCCAATGCTCACTCTTGGCTGATGAACTCCCTTCTTATTTCCCTGAAAATCAGCAATCATAAAGCACACACATGCACTATCATATTTACCAACTTACTTACATCTGTGTCCAAATAATCTATCTCCCTCTTATTGCTATCAACTACCTGGTTAGGCTCCTGAAGACAAACCCTCCCCTGTGCACTGGATCCCATTCCCTCTCACCTTGTCAAGGACATGACTCTAGTGACTGTCCCTTTCTCCTTAGATACCATCATTTTTCCCCTCTCTACTTGATAATTTTGGCTATCATAGAACAGGCTATTTCTCCCATCTTTTAAAAAAATCCCTTGATATCACCTCCCTCATCATCCCCTGCTATTTCTATACTCTCCCTTTTACAAAAAAAAAAAAAAAATCTAAAAAGAGCTGCCTATTCAAGTTGTCTCTATTTCCTCTCCTCCCACTCTTTCTTGAACACACATCCATCATGCTTTTGTCCCCACCAGTCCACTGAAACAGCTCTCTCATAAATGGAATGGTCTCCATGTTTCCAGATAATTTTAGTCTATTCAATAGTAGCATTTGATTCAGCCCCAGTGCTGATTCTTCCTCATCTCCTGGGGCTTTGAATATTCTCCCAAGGATCAGCATCTCTTTTATCTGCACTCACTCCCTAGATCCAGTCTCATGGCTTTCATTGCCACCATAATACTTACACATACCAAATTTATATCGCCAAGCTCTACCCTTCCTCTCAACTCCAGGTTCATATACTTGATTGCTGAACTGGCATCTCTACTTGGATGTCTGATGGACGTTTTAAACTTACAATAAATCTCTTTTCTCCAGTCTGTTTTACCTGCAGGATTCCTCTATTTTGTTAAATGTGATTCCAAACTTCCAGTATCTCAGGCCCAAAACCCTGGAGTCATTCTTGATTCCTTTCTTTCTCTTCACTCTGTATCTCATTCTCATGTACTTTGGCCACATTATCAGGAGGGACCAGTCCCTGGAGAAGGACATCATGCTTTGTAAAGTAGCAGGTTAACGAAAGAGAGGAAGACCCTCAGTAAGAAAGATTGACACACTGGCTGTAACGATGGGCTCAAGCATAACAACAATGGTGATGATGCCACAGGACCGGGCAGTATTTCTTTCTGTTGTACACAGGTTGCTGTGAGTTGGAACCAACTCAACGGCACTGAACAACAACATATCCAACTCATTAGCAAACCCTCTCAGCTCTACCTTCAAAACATTTCCAGGATCCAACCACTTCCCACTCCTTTCCCTGCTACCTCCATGACCCAAGCCACTATCATCTTTTACCCGGATTATCACAATAGCCTCCTAATGGTCTCTCTACTTCTTCCATTGCCTACCCTCTCACATTATTTCTCAACACAGCAGTCACAATGATTCTTTTTAAATGGAAGTCAGATCATATCACTCTCTGTTCAGAACCTTCTAGTGACTTCTCATCTCTCTCGGTAAAAGCCCAAATCCTTACAATGGCCTACAAGGCCCTACCCTACCTGGGTCACTGCCACCTCTCTGACCTCACCTTTCATACTCATCTTCTCACTCACTGGCCTCCTGGCTCTTCCCCAAGTAGCCAAGCATGTGGTTTGACCTCCGGGCCTTTGTAATTGCTTTCTCATTTCCTGATACACCCTTCACATAGAAACCCTCTAGGCTCACTCTCTCATTTTCTTTAAACCTCTGCTCAAATGTCACCTTTTCATGGAAACTTTTCCTGTCCATCCTATAAGAAGTAGCAACCTCACACCCATCCTATCACCCCCTACCCCCTTAATCTGCTTCATTTCTCTACACAGCACTTTGCATTATCTGATACAAACATATCAGTGTATTTGTTTCTTGCCTGTTTCCTCTCATCAGTATGTAAACTTCAGGAGGGCATGGACCTTGTCTTGTTCACTTCTGTATCCTAGCACCTAACAGCCTGGCATGGGGTTCCCACTCAGTAAGTATCAATGCATGCAGAAAATATTCTCGAAAGAATGCTCCTAAACCATGGGCCAAACCTCCTCAAAATAAGAGTTTCAATTTAAAAAAAAAATTTAGATATTTCTTCTAACCTTTAAACAAATTTATAAATGGTAAATGCAGAGTTCCCTTTCAGTGCTCCTTTCTGATCTGAGAACTGTCCTTGGGTTTATTATTATTTTAATCATTAAGAAAAGAAATGCCCTATTAATCAATGGCTCTCTACCCTTCTTCTCCTCTGCTGCCTAACTCCCAAGTCCCTTCTGGCTACTACAGAATTTACAGAGACTAAACATTTGGAAGGATTATTTAATGTGTTAACCTTCCTGGTTTGCTTAGAACATATGATCTACTGCCCTTCAATGGTATTTTGTAGCTTATAAGATCATATCTGAGTCAGTAAATTCCATGTTAATATGTGTAAGACTCAAGATTAAATCAGTTGATAAAAATCCCTATTTGTAATCTAATCTACCAATTTCCTTCCTTACTTTATTCCAAAGTAAATAATAATAAGATTAGAAACCTGGTATTTTCACTAGGGATGGGAAGCAATAATTTTATTTAAAAGATTTTATCTCTCGGAGGTGACCTAACTTTGTGATCCAAAATCATTCCAAAATTGAAATAAAAGTTCACCTAACTCTATTCCCCTGATATATTTTGTTCTCTATGGTGCCCTTTGGCTTGCCAATTTACGTAAATGCAATCACAAAGGGTATTAAGGCTCCTCTGCTCAGAATATTCTTGACTCAGAATGGAAATCATTTGAGAGGAGCTGCCCTAAAGGTTTGTAAACCAGTTTCAAAGCGCCAAGGTACAATGCTGTAGCAATGTCTTCCTGGAAGAAATCCTATGTTTTTTTTCTAAAGTCATTCTGTCACTGTTTCTGAGCAATCAATGGCATCTCAGCTTCTCCTGCTGCTGGAGCTGAAAGGGAACGGCAAGCAAATCTCCTTGGGAATAAACTAGAACATCTAGATGTTGGTGTCATCATCTCTTTATCCTCATACCATCCCACC
>NW_004444120.1:2425874-2429768 GCF_000243295.1 Trichechus manatus latirostris
CAGTCATCCTCTGTCACACAGGGCTTGTGTCTTTAAACAATGAGAGCGAGAGAGAAAACAATGACTACCACAAAATGCCTTGCACACATGACAAGCACCTCTGTCAAAGTCCCTGTGCAAACTCTCACAGAGGTTACTTAATATTCCAGAGTACACCCCTCTCCACTAATAGAACTGCAGGCTATCACTGGAGGGCACTCACTTTCCCAGCACTTGACCTTGAATTGGAGCATCTGGTAATAAGGCCTTTCTTGCTTGCTTATCATTCTCCTCTTTACCTTCTCAGAACGAAGCATAAAGAATATATCCCTCCTTCACAGGAAAAGAAAATGAGGAGAGTAACCAAAACCAGGAAGGGGTAATAGAAGAACTGCTAAGAAGGCTGGATGGGAAGAAAGAGTTTCTATGTAAGGAAACTGGAAGGCTGTTCTCATCTACAAACAATGACTAAACAACAGTTATTTTGGTCTATTTCCTATTTTAGCTATCCTTCTTTTTGTCCAGGACCAACAAATTCATTTGGAAGTCACGGCTGTCCAGGAGAGAAAAGAGGATACCAAGTGCCTCAAAGAAGACATGGCTCTGGGGGAGAGAATAAGAACCCAAAAGACAGTTGGGAGTCAATGAAATATGCTGATTCTACTCGTTCTTTCTTAATTTCTATGCCAGTCTTTGCCAGAAGGATGTTTGGTTGGTGAGGACCAGGGAGATTTTCCCACCGCGTGGGAAAGAAAATGAAGAAGAAACAAAGGAAATCAGAAAACAATCATAATTTCCCCAGAAGATTGTAGTTTTGTTTTTTGGTCTTATTTATCTCCCTGGTATAGAAGCATCCCTAGACCATCCAAGAGTGAGAAGATACTGCAGAGAATAACATTGCTATAGTTTCTTTCACTGAAGGAAAGATATTAGAAATCTCAACCACCACCACCACCACCACTGCCACCACCTCCATGATCAGGTTGGAAGTTAATGGGCATATACCTTTTCCCAGGAGACTTCTTTCCTCAGGCACAGCATTGAAACTATGGAATAAAAGTTCCCTGCCCATCTTGCAACCTCTGATCAGGCATCTGGTTCCTGTCCGCCAGACCTTACCCAAACAGAGTTATGTAGGTTGTTCTTTCATGTAAGCTACAGAAGGGAAGACGCCAAGGAGAAGTGTGAGCTGCCCAGGTGCCAATGCCCAAATGAAAAAGTCTGGCTTGGGAAGTAAAGCAAACTATCAGAGGACTCACATTCTCCCTTAGGCTCAGTGGGAATGCGTTTAAGCTCATGTGGATGCTGCTGCTCAGTAGAGATTCCTGTACTCTGAAATTGACTTTATCCTCTTCTGCCTTTCTTTAGGATACCTACCACTCTGGCTCCTGAAAATATATGTCAAGCGGGAGGGTACCCTTATTTTATGCATATCCTTCGCTTAGTGGCCTCTGGATTTTCTTTGCAGAAACTTTTCCTTCATGATGCTTCCCTGAGCTACTCTGTTAGAAGCTATGCTTGAGGGTTGCTTTTTCATTTCTACTTTAATCTTTAATACTAAGTACAAAGGCTCTTGGTTTCAATCACATAATTGTTTATGCCCTTAGGTTCCCAGTGAATCCTGTTATTGCCCCCACCCCAAGTGAATATAACTGTAAGACAAGGAATGCTTATCTCAGGGGAATGAGATGCTCCAAATCTCATTCATCAGCTGTTGGCCTTGTTACTTGTCATTAAAGAGCATCATAATCCAGGTGCCTATAATGACATTCACATGAAAGATGAAGTCACCAAGGAGTCAGGGTAGAATAGCCCTTGCTCCTCTCTCTTAGCTTACTATGATACCATCATGATTTATTGTGGCATATTGGGAGGCAAAAAGGCAAGGATAAAAGGTCTTTGTAATTGGCTCGATTCTAAATTTTGACATAGTGTTCATTCTGCCCCACCCTCCTTGCATGAGAATAAAACTCCTCTCTCTACCCATATATCCTCTCCTGAAACCAGGTTCCTGAACCAGGCTCTGGGATGACTACACTGTTCAGCTGATGGTATAGAAGGCTCCCCATTCTTCCATTTAATGACTTTTCTATTTTCACGCTCCCTCTCCTATCTTCCCTCTAGTGACAAGATGGACCAGTGAAGTGAAAAAAAAATATTTATACATTCAGCTTGGACACTTAGAGTCCTTTCACTGTTTTTGGTGTAAGCAGAATGCTGTGTACATGAACCAACATCTGTTCTGTGGCACAAACTAAAGACCCTATCCTCTTTGGAAAGTCTGATCATTACCTTCTGAGCTTGATGGCATTCAGCAGTGAACAGGTGAGTTGCAGAACGTGGTTGCAGGACTCCCTGGTCCTTGGATGTTTACAGAATTCACCATTGCAATCTTGGGACAAAATCAAAGTCTCGCAGGGATTCTCAGGAGAGGTTTATTCCTGTTAGGAACGCACATGCAGCCCTTCCTTCAGACTTGAAGCAGGTGGTAATTAGTACAGGTCTGGAAATTCATTGTATATGTGAATGGCTTATACTTTCACTTATGCTTTCGGAATTAATTAACTTATGCCCTAATACTGGAATCAGGCTTGCTATGTTCAACTTGACCAAGTTAGAGGTACCCAGAAGGAGAATGTAAGGGCTCTCCTCTGAGGTTGCCCTCTTCACTGTGGGTGACTGAACTACCTCATGACTCCCCTATGCACATTCCTGAAGACTCCCCTTCCCATGTAAACCTCTGGAAGAAAACCTCCATCCCAGTTTAATTCTTCAGCTTTTTATTTATGTGGTTTACATGCTACATAAAATTTTTTTAATAATAAAAAAATTATTCACAATGTCTCAACCCACAAAATTCAAACACATTTTTGTCATTTGGCCTTCAACTTTTTATTATTACAGGAAGTTTTCTATCCCTTACTTGGTTTTCAAAGCTCTCTGTTTGTTCTTGCCCCTTCGGTCTTGTCTCTGCAGACTTGTGTGGATTGTGCATATATGTGCATGAATAGTTCTGTGAAGAAGAATTTCCATGGGAAAGATTTGGTTACATCAGCTGCCTGGTTTTCATAATTTTTCTCCATCATTAAATGTTGAAAACTTATGGTGGGATGAACAATTCAGGCAGCATTACTCACTGAGCTGAGTTGGAAAGTCTCAGATACATTTTAGTTCTGTCAAGAATTTTCTATTTAACTTTGGTTTTGTCTAATCATAAAATTTTGCTGTGCTTCAACTTCAATTGTAAAATCAAAAGTTTCCATGCCGCAAGAGGCCATGTGGACAAATGACTATGGTAAACTATCCCATATCCACATACCACCTATAGTTCATGGTTAGTCAGAAGTGTGCCACAGGGTAAGAGTGATGGCGGCCTAAGTGGGCTACTGGTGATCCTAGACACTCCATCCTTCTCCAAGGAGGGGTAACAGAAGCCAGCTTAGAACTTGCCATAGATCAGGGCCTTTTTTTAACATAGGAATTAAGCTAAGAATACTCAAGGAGTGACTCCTTAAATTTCTGTGATCCATTCTTTCATTGTGCCAGCTACCAAGCAATAACAACGTAATTGCCCTGATCGTTGACAGCGCTTGGGAGTCTCAGGGGCATCTAGGAACAAAGCTGTTCTTTGTTCTCT
The DNA here is from genome assembly GCF_000243295.1 of Trichechus manatus latirostris. Classification (NCBI taxonomy): domain Eukaryota; kingdom Metazoa; phylum Chordata; class Mammalia; order Sirenia; family Trichechidae; genus Trichechus; species Trichechus manatus. Next base: position 2,429,491 of record NW_004444120.1, read on the forward strand.
GCTTCTAAGTACCCAGTTTATGTTTGCAGGCTCTGTTCTCAGCCATTAAAATATGAGGGTGGTGGCGGGGTCAGGGGGGAGTTGACTGAACTAGAACTGGTTGGGTTCTAGTTTGGAAACATTAAATACCATATACATGTTCTAGCTCTCTAAATCTCCCATCCTAATTTTGTGTGTGTGTGTCTGTGTGTTTTGAGAGTAGTGGGCTGCCTGGAGCTGACTCAGAATCTAGAATACCTCGTGATTAATAAACTGAGAAAGAGAAAAGGATGTAACAG
>NW_004444120.1:2430665-2461540 GCF_000243295.1 Trichechus manatus latirostris
CTATTACAATTAAAATGTGACAATGACACTGACAGTTAACTACACAGATTGCTTGGAATATAACTGAAGTTTCAGGCAGGCATGCTTTTTTTTTTTTTTTTTTTAAATGTCTTTTCTGGAAACAGGTAACATTCTTATCTAAGAAAAGCAGGCAGTTCAGCAGATTCACATTCCTGCGGCCACATCCCCTGAAGGTACACTCCTGTCAGATCTCAGACTTTGGGTCTGTGAGGCAAAGAGGACACTTGGAGTCAGGGCCTGGTAGCTTGAGTTCTGTGCAGAGGGGTGGTGTGGTGAGTCACTCTCACTGCCCAGGGCTGTACTCAGGGGCTCTCTGTGTGCCGTCAGCTGAAGGGCCCAGGCACTGGCTCAGGGTTAACGTGGCCTCACTCTCTGTGGCCAGTCAGGACCTCACAGATGTGGTTGGATTCAGGTTCCTCACTCATCCCAGGATGGGCACAGTCACAGCTGAAGGAGCCATGATGTGGTTCTTGCTTTCCTGGCACTTCCTTGGACAGCTGTTACCTTCCCTGGAATTTTGGCAATGGATGAAACAGCTTCCATATGTGGGTAGGGGTGGTCCTCAGAAACTGCTTTTTAATTTGTCTTCATTTGTTATTTCCCCTCTTTCTGTCTCTCGACTTACAAGTGGAAAACCAGAATAAGTATAATTCTATCCTCAGTCTGATTATGCCCAGGAAACAAGGTCCAAGTCTAAGGTAAACCTTCCCTCCTTGGGGTGACTAAAGCAATGGCCATGTGGAACATCTTCAGCTTTGGGTCTTGTTCTTTCTCTGAAGGTTCCCTATTTTCTGAAGTTAGCGTCAAAGCCAGTAACTAGGGAGAACCAAGACTCACGTGTAGCTCCTGGCTTTACTTGTAACATGAAGTGAGCTACTGCCCCTATGCAGACCCCTGTCCTTTTCCTTCCTCTTGGCCTCCCTCAACTTTTACAGGTATGGACGAGCAAAAATTTATGGGTCAAACTGCCTCCTGGATACATTCTAAATTTCTTGAGATTTTGGCCCTTCCATAGACCCACAGAGATGTAGGGATATTCTCCCGCATGAGAATGGCTGCCTTTCCACTCTCTTGCCAGCTGTTAACAGATTTTTTTGTTTCGTTAGTAAAATAACATGCCTCACAATACCGTGAGCTAGATTTTACTTTAAAATGTTAACTGCCTCATTACCAAGAGCAGGACTATCTAGACTCAATAGGATTTTTGAGAAGAAAAACTCTCCCTCTAGGCTAACATTTTAATTTTCACTAGGATATGTCCCAATTTGTCACATTTTTTTTTGCCCCCTCTTGCCAAAACTCATTCCTCTATCCCCTTTATGTCTCAATGAAGAATGGACTCCATTCACTTTTCTGAAGAAGAGACTTGTCACTGTCTGTAACTTATTTGACTTTGGTTTTCTATAGTATGCTGTAAATTAGCACACAGTGGCAGAAGATGCCTCCAAAAGGAGAATAATTCATGACCAGTGACATAATGAGATTTATCGAAGAGGCTGGCCAGAAGGAAAGGGAGCTTGACTGGTTACCAGAGCAGCTCAAATGAAAGGACCGTAGCAGCTCCAAGAGTTTCTTCAGAGGTACAAACATAGACTGACACTGATTAGCAGGAATAGGACAAATAATGGGGAGCAAAGTGGAAATTATGTCAGATAACTGTGAAGCAATCTGAGGCAGTATAATTAGAAGGCTGATAGAAATGGAAGTAGGGTGAGAAAAAAACAAAAGATAAAATTAGGACACTGAATGGAAAAATGAGAATTTTTAACAAGTCCTTTGCAGACTGCTGAGTAGAATACCAAGGGCTGGAAAAAGGGTAAATAGGGCTCAGAGAATAAACGAACAGGAGAGCCACAGAATCAGAGGTGATACTGTCTCCTCCAGTGTAATGAATCCCTTCACATTAACAGCAAAAGGGATAGTTCAGAGACCGAAATTCTCTGAGTCAACTCATTCAGACTCTAATCTACTTCATACAGATCAGAGGGAAACTGCTCAACTACCTCAACTCTTATGTTCTCTATGGGAGAAGTGACCTTGTGGACAAAGCCTCAGAAAGTGTGAGAATCCGCAGAGCCCAGGAAAGAAATATCACCAAGACAAGGTCGTGAATAGCACGACAGTTCCTCCAAGTCTAGCCTAGCATAGATACAAATGTATAAAGTACCAAGCATGCAGCATGACACGGTGGTCCTATCACACCACCATTTGGGTCTATATGGTTGTGGGACTAGTTAGCCTGAATTGTGACAAGGTTCTTCTTGTACTGCAAATGTTAAAAAAAAAAAGCCTACAGATTGGATGAATCCCACCTGGGGTCAAGTTGTTAGAGACTCAGTCTAGGGAGTAACGCATTGGGTACAAGCTCCACTCAATGCATCTGAAAAGCTCCTGATAACTAACATTTCATCAATATTCTTCACGGTCCTCTCCTTCTAAGCCAACTACTTGGTTTGTGTAGATGTAGTATTCCAAGTACACTTTACTAACCACAAAACAATCACCAAATAACATAGAAAGGCCAAGTACAACTTAGAAAAATCCACATTCATATTCAGAATAATAATCAACATGGAACCATACACATGTAGTGTATTGCTGTGATTGTGCGTAGGTGCAGAAATAAAGAGATAAATGTGGGGGATCCTTCCTAAGGTTTTACTGCAGGTTCAAGTATCCTGTGGGCAAAATAAATTCCTTTCCAATTATAATTTATAATAATGATATCAAATATTTATTAGCATCTTCAAGTACAAAGCCCTCTGTTAGGGGATATGGGAGATTAAAAAGTTGAATAAATACATGGCCCCTGACCACAGGGAACTTATAATCTAGAGGGGCAGATGAGATGCATAACCAAATTACTATAAAATAAGATGGTCTGTGATAGCTGCCCCTAGGGAACTAGAATTAATTAAAGTGTTATTGGCATTAACAAAATGCCTAAAAATTTTTCTGGATGAGAGACAAAGGGAAGTGGACATGGTAGCTATTTGACAAGAATCTAATTGGATCGAGAAGACATGTTTTTAGAGATGGTTGTTGGCAGATATGTGGAAGAGATTAAAGATGCAACAGAGAGAAGTACTATTGGCTGGAGTGCACCCCACAAGTCAGGGATGCGTATTAGAGCATGGGGCAGAGAAGCACTCAGCTGGGAGGGAGAATGGAAAAGATGGCAAAGGACCAGGAAAATGTGGAAGTACAGAGCAGAGGTTATGTGAGATCGCAAAAATCAGATAGCTCTTCTTAGTAATGCAACAGGAAAGATTGCCTGTTGAAATTTAGGAGCAAGAGGAGAGTTCAGGGTTTAAGGAATATGAAAAACAAATTTAACAAACATTTGGAGAACGTGACAGGGAGTCAATACTGGAGAAATAATAAAAAAGAGATGGCCAAGCAGGACCGGGTTCAGGTGATACTAAACGGACTGAATTTGCTTGCTTCAGCATCAGTTTAGGGCCTTCTCTTTCTGGAGATGGAATGGATGACAGGGGTGTGAGATACTGAGTTAGATAAGCAAGGCAGGTGTGGTGGGAAGCTTAGAGAAAGAAGAGATGCCTGGCGAGAGTGCTGTTGATATGGGTGAACACAAGGCCAGACCAAGGAGGGAGGTAAATGAAGCCAGAGGGCTTCATGGGACAGAACGACAGAGGGGGCTTGAAGGAAGGCTAAGATAAAAAGAGCAACGTTGTGATCAGAGAGGGAATATCAGAGTTTTAGCTCTGGGAGATGGAATAATTCTAAAAGGAGAGGTGCAGGCATGGTCACAATAGTGAAGAGTTAAATCTCAGCAGTGTTGTTTTTGTTTTTTTTTTTTTAAATAACATAATGGATAATATCTTTGACTCATATCTTGAAACCAGAAAAGATTAAATCTGCATGTATTTATGCACATTTATGCACACCTACTTACAAATAATACATAGGTTTAAATACCTTATACTTAACACATTCATATACTATATGTGAATATAAAATACATTCCATTTTAAAATCTTTTATATCCTTCACAGCAGCAGCCCAGGATAGCCATTGGTTTAACTGAACTAACATATTTAACTAGAGCTTTTATTTATTCTTCCCTGCACAGTGCTGGAATCTGCTCCACTCCCTAAAACACAACACTAAAATAATTACAAATAAAGAGAGTTCGGGTTTAAAGTGTGGAAAAACCAAATCTTTAAAATAATAGTTTCATATTGGGCTTTTGTGTTATGCTTCTTAATTGTGTCCTTAATCCTTGCACTGAGTTCCATTTCTTCTACCTTTGCCAAAACACAGATTCTACACACCAGAGTCCCATGGTTACCAGGAATTCAATTTATCTACTTTGCTTTCTACCTTCAACTCTCATCAGGAGCCCTCACCCTCATAATCACACCAACAATCATGTTTTAACCCTTTTATGCTTCTTGGGACAGAATGTGCCCACAAATATTTTTGGGTTCTCAGGTTTCTTGGGAGGCTGGTTGTCCCACTAAAAGTATATGCTACCTTTCAGTGGGAGCTTGTGTAATGATAAAAAACAAAAGAAGCATTCTTTGGCAAAAATTCACTAAGGTAGAAGGCTTAGGTATGAGGCAGTACATCCAGGAAGTGTAATTGGGTGAAAATTTTGTCTCTTTTGGCTTTTGTACAGCTAGATAATCCTTGTAAGCATATTTATGGGTTCCTGTGTGATAGATAGGGAGCCCTGGTGGGTTTGATTTTGTGTGTGTGTGTGTGTGTGTGTGTGTTTGTGTGGCACAGTGGTTAAGAGCTACAGCTGCTAACCAAAAGGTTGGCAGTTCGAATCTACCAGCTGCTCCTTGGAAACCCTATAGGGCAGCTCTATTCTGTCCTATAGGGTAGCTATCAGTCAGAACCGACTCCACAGCAATGGGTTTGGTTTTGGAGTTTGGTGTTATATTTGGAAAATCAATGTAACAAAATGGAAGGCACCACCCTCCAAAGATCCTTGGGTCAGACAGAGCCCACTAAACATTGCACCAGACTACTGCCAACATTTTGTAGGAAAATGTATGCTCACATGAAATTTTCAAAATCCCTATTACCAACCAAAAATTTGAACACACTCAATTAGTAAGCATGCATTACACTACTGAAAACACATGCCATCATCAAAAAATTGAAAACATGAAAAAATTGGAGCTTAGAAGGGTTAAAGCACGAAACAGCACCCAAAATTCACTGTGATGACTGCTGAGATGGATGCAAATGGACACAGTGGAAGAGAAATGTAGAAGATTCATAACTTGCCCCATTAACTCCCTTACTGCTATCCTAACCCATCACTTTGAGCAAAATTGTTTCTTGCTTCAATATTGAAAATTAGAGACCCCAAACTTCACTAATGTCCCCTAGGCACGGAAATAACACCAACTTTCAGTTAAGGTTTTTGGTGGGGGCTTTAGTTATGGGAATAGATGAGCCAATATATTCTAAGTCATAGACCCTCTCAACCCTGCCCCACCAGAACCGAGACAGGAATAGGGCCTAGGACCTTAGTTGATCTGGGACTCCTGTGTATTTGAGTCAGTGTGGTTGGAATGGGATGGAAGTGGAGGTATATTCAGATGTCCTCTGACTTTACAGAAATACTGGAACCCTCTAAACTAGAATGGAATCCTACATCTAGACCAGTATTGAAAATTCTTACACTGAACAATCTGCATTTTAGTGACGTCCCAAACATCTGTTAGGTTTTAAAAAGAATTGCCCTACGGGTTAAGTAGCACCTGGTAGTCAAGTGGCTCCTTAACAGTTAGTAGGTGCTGGGGTAATTGGGTCCCCTATGGAGGTGAGGAAGTATAGAATATAGAGCAACTCAGCTAATTGGAAGAAGAACTGGGACAGGGAACAGATAAATGACAGTAACTTTTGATTACCATAATATTAATTTAATTTGATCTTTTTAGTTGCCTACTTAGCAACCCGTAATGGAGGAGAAACAGTCTTCCATTTTCTATAGAAAGAGTCACAGTCCTTAACTGACCTCAAAATGTATTTAATTTAGGAATTTATAAACTACACTCATTTCAATGATTATTGACAATAATCCCTAGCTAGGAATCTTATTCCTGTGTCACATCTGCCTTAAATAAAAGCAGGTGGAAAACGAAATACATACACGTTTATATGTTTTCATACTCTAGAATCTGTATCCTTGCCCCCTACTCTATTACTCTTACTGTTGTCCCCTCTCTTTCTCTCCTCCTGTATCATAACTAATTCCCAGGAAAAGGAGTGGTAACTCTAATGGATGTAAATCCCTAATATGGCTTAATATGTCACCTTTCCTGGGATTATGCTCACTTAAATGACAGATGGACAGCTCAATGCTCAAGGAATAAATCTCTAGGGGAAGCCAGTAGTTGGAGTACGGTAGGAATGAAAGGGAAATGTCTTGTCAAAAACCTCTGAAATCACACCATAGACCATATATTTGTAAGGTCAGACTCACTCCAGTATAACTGTCTACCTGCTTCTTCTTGAAAAGAGTTCCTTAGTCAGGAAGAACATTCTCTGACACCCAAGTGAAGAAAGCAAACGCTCTACAAAAACATTTGGCAGCCCACTGAGCACACATTCTCTATATGGCTTTGGGCTTAGAGAGCACGTAAGGTATGGCTGCAATACTTGGAAACGCTAAATTATTCACCAATAGCACTGCAGTTGCATCATCTATGCATGCATCTGCACATTCCTAACACACCAAAACAGACATGTACAGGGTGTCAAGCAATGACAGGGCTTTTTTTTTTAGAAAGATAGGAATTAAAAGAATAAAATGAGTTCTGGAATAGCTTTTTCCAAAGGCTATTGCCCAAACAATCCAGGCTATACTGTCCCTAATTCTTGAACTGACTAAAAACCAAACAAAGAACAAAACCAAAGAAATCCTAGCTGTTAAATGAGATGTGCAGGTGACCAGCACGCTGCAGTTTTGGTAACATGGTTTCTTCATCTCCCACACAGAAAATGCCCCCTCAGGGAACCCCTATGGTTGTGGAAGACTGGGTGGGTGATACTCACTTCATTGTATAAACGAAACTCCTATTTTATCACATTACACATGCGTTTTGGCACTATTGACACCATCAACATTTAATGGAATCATCTGGGATCTTTTTCCCCCCCAATCACAAATGGCTGTGGCCAGTACAGGGAAATACACATCAAAGACATTTCCCAAGTTCTGGCTGAGGGTACACAGTGACATACTTTGAAAGAACAAGATCCACTGTACATGCATCACTCTAAAGGGTGTGCACATTCTTGTCTCAGCCAAATTCAGGATACAGATCATCTGAGGTCAGTGAGAATGCTGAGGTTTAAGCATTGCCAATGAAAAGAATCATACAGGACCACAACCACCAACTCCCCTTCCACAGAGGAAGAGAATGGCAGAGCGTAAAAAAGAGACAAAACATAGAGTCTGAAGAAAAAATGGAACACTATGTGCTCCCGAGAGTGACTTGAATCTCTCACTTTTGGATGGACTAGGTCTTTGTCTGGACCCATCTGTGGTATAGATGGGGCTTACCGCTGAATTGATCCTCATGCATTTGGCTTGTTATTTCGGAATTAAGTAACATCTAGAACTTGACAATGCTCAGCATTCCCTTCTTTAAGCTTTCTTGAGCAGGTCATGAATGTCTTACTTGGTCCCAATTCAAACATCCAGCTGAAGAAAAGTGACCAACTGGGGCCAAATAAGGGGTTCAGAAAAATGAAATTTTCCAGCTGACAGCTTCTGCAGATGGGAGGATAGGGAAAAAAAATGTAATGTCACATGCCAGGTAAATGGATTTGGAAATTTCATCCTGTGGTAAAGAGAGAGAGGCTGTCACCCTTCACAAAGCCAACAATCCAGCAAAAGAAATTCTATTTGTCTGGTTAACCCAAGGTCAGGTTCTGAATACCTGCCTTGAAGCAAACAGCACTTTCCTGCTGGCAGAAGTGAGGACAAGGCAAATATACAGCCATGATTGGTGCTGTCCCTCACATCCCTGCCCTTCTATCTCTAGAACTAACTTTCACAACCTTTCTAAGAGAATCCTCTGGCCACTGCGTTTTGAGCAGATCTGGTCATCTTTTCTAGAAAAGCATGTGAATTCATAAGACATGTAAACCAAACAAATAGTACATGCCTCAAAAAGTAGAGTGAGAAGACATTTTTTTTTTTTTGGGTGTGCCTGCAGTGTTGATTTCTAAAGGGAGTGGGAGAGGGCAGGAGAGGAAGAAAGAGTCAGAGTCATTGAGAGGATTATTAAACATCAGAGGGGGCTGCTGGGAGATTTCTCAGGACAGAGCTTCCTGAAATCTCTCAGCCACACCAAGAATGGGAGGTTAATTTGGCCTCAATTCTGTCGTAAGCCCTTTTGGGAATCCTTCTTACCCTAAGTTCTGACAGTGAAAATATAGTGCCACCAGCCTGACTTTGCAAGAAGTGCTGGTAATCTATGGGCTGCCTCAGATAGGAGCTAGACCTGGGGTTTGCTTAGTCAAATTGGACTCTGTGCAAAGCTCAGGTCAAAGCACATGAACACTTTTCACACTCTAATGAGAAGACTGAGGGGGCAGGCTGGGAGGGGGAGAGGTGGGTCAAGGACACAAATGACTATCTCCTGGCTTTCTACCACAGTGGCCTTCATCCTCATTCACTGTTCCCAGACACCCTGAAGCAAAAGCCATACAAAACAATTCCCCAAATGGAAGATGAAAACCCATAACAAAACACTTTTCCCCTTCATTCCCATCCCCGCCCCACTCCCTCCAGCCCAACACCCTGAATACTCACAAGAGAACACTTGATCTATACAAAATTAATTAGAAAACAAAATATTTACATATGAAATAAACACCATCTTGATTTCTGTCACCAGTGGAGACTGACTGAGCCCCCTTTGTTCTAGATTGCTGTTCGCTAGGTTAGTTGGTTTGGTTGTTGTTTTTTTGTTTATTTTATTTTATTTTAAAGGGGTGAGGTAAGAGGAAGAGTGAGGGGATGAGCCCCTGACTCTTGGGCAGAGTCAGGGTGAAGCAATGTTTACATGGCCCTTCTCCTTCTTCCTCCTGGCGATGCCTCACACCCTCTGTTCTCTCTCTCTCGAAGTCTGTCCTTGAATCTAAGGTAAAGCACTCCGTGCTCCTCTCTCCAAATCTGGGAGAGGTTCAGCCCCTTGCCCCCAGGTTCATTTTAGAAAGAAAACAAAGCTTTACAAGGCCTTCAGTTGGCTTTAAAACAAAAGATACTGAGGTAAAAATCAAGGAGGAGGGTGGGGGACAGCAGTCAAGGACGGAATGAGGGAGGGTAGTGAGTCAGGGCAACCAGGAAGGCAAAGAGCAGCCCTGGAGGGGGAGACTTGAAGAGACCTGGCAGCTTTCTTCCAGAGGAGGATGAGCACCTTTCTGGTTTATGTGTCCTGTGTGCAACAAAACGATCCTGCCGTCAAGCTTCCAAACAGACCCGGGGCTCTTTGGATGCCACCCTGTGTTTAAGGGGAGGATGGAAGGACAGTGGAACTGACCCACACAACACCCCTCCCCCAGGTTTCAGGGTAGGCAGTGACAAATATTTATTTCCCTTCTCAAGTTTTCAACTTTAAGTGAAGGGAGCATCACATCGACCAGTACCCTCATCCCTGGAGTTTTACCATTTTTATTCTTGAATGGTGCAATCTGAGAGGGAAGGGAGGTGTCGAAGGACGGTGGAGGGGCTTCTACCAAAAGTGTTCATACTGGGCTCAATGTCACATCCCCAGGAAGCTACGCCCAACGAGGTAGCAGGAGAGTCCCTCCCTTCCTGCTCTCCCCCCTTCCAAATTTCTTCCTCTCCCTCCATGACTCCTGAGTTAAACTCTTGGAGGCAAGCTCATTTTTCTTAACTGTCTATTCCATACCAGTTGCAGTCAATTCTGGGGGAACAAGTCTGCTCTCCTAGCTCCAGGTTAAGTAAGAAGGGATCAAAGCATTGAAAACATCCCCCTCTCTCACTTACCCTACCATAAAACTGGTAAAACTGCTCCCCAGTTCTTCAAAGCCTTATTTAGTTTTCCCCTACATCTTGGCCAGCTGAGGGTCTGCAAAGCTCAAAAGAGCTTTATAGGATCATTTGCTCTCAAACGTGGGCAAAAGAACCATGGCAGCTCTATTTCCCTTTAGCCTTCCTGGAAAGTTCTTTACCAAAACTGGCTGAAGCTACTGATAATCATTGAGAAATTATTTTTGTATCTTACTTTTGTAGGACTGCTCACCATTTTTTTGTCTAGACCGCAATCTTCTTTATTAAAAACTTCCCTTCTCCTCACTCAGGAAGGGTGAAGGGGACAGACAGCCAAAATTCAGAGAACATAAGACCATCTCTGTTTGTATATAAGCCAAAACAAGCAAATGGCTTAGGGATATTGAAAGAAATAGCCTAATGAGTCAAGGTTGCCTTCTCTACTTTTATAGGCACCTGACCACACATGTATGTACACAGACACACGTGTACACGATCCATCGGCTCTTACCTCCAATGCACCATGGGACACTACTATGATGTCCTTTCTAGATTGTTCAGGAATCTACTCATGCCCCCAACAGTAACCTTTCCATGTAGTTCACCACTAATGAGCCCCATGGAGTTGCAGCAAACATGTTTCGGCTTATATATAAACACACACGGCCTTCTACCCTCTGCTTGGCACATAATCCCTAGACAGGGTCATCTAGGCAACAAGAATTTAGCAAAAGCCCTTTTTCAGTCACGAGCATTATGCTAAGTAGTTTTACTTAGATGCTTTTGCTTCCTCACCGAAACGTAAAGATCAGTTGCGGAAGAGCCTCTCCTATGCTCACGTGGACTCCTTTTGCTTCTCCTAGCTTCACTCAAAGTGGGTGGCAAGGAGCCCTTCCATGTGAGGTGGAAGCTTGTCTCCAGTCACTTCCTTTCTCCACTCCACCCTCCCATGCTGAGAGAGCCCATTTCATCCTATCACAGGAACAGGAATGGCTGATAGAGGGGGGAAGGAGGAGAGAACTGTGAAAGGGAGGAGAGATGGTGCTGGTCACCTGGGTTGCCCTCAGTATGAATCAGAACTCCAGGATCCCATAAGTAAATTAAAACAACAAGAAGGAACAAATGGGAACCAAGTCCACCCCCGTCACCCTCCATGACATGTGCACCACACGACCCACAGACCTACCCCTCCCATACCAACCTTAACCTTTCTCTTCCCTCACTCAGACATCAGACTCAATACTAGAAAGTTTCTCATAAACATGCCCATTGCTGGAGCCATTGAAAGCCCTGGGGTTTTTGTTGTTAGGCACACAGGGGTTGGACTGGTTCCCTATACAGATGTCCTTCTGGAAACGGCCTGGCATAGCCCCATGAAGGGCCGAGACCACCGGCTTGTTGGTGACAAGGGCCCGGAAGTCTGGCCTGGCTTTCGGCGCCCCCGCCACCGTGGGCTGCCTGAAGAAGTAGGATTTGCTGCCATGGAGCAAGCACTGGTCATCCCCGAAAGTGGGGATGAAAGGGTTTTGCGTGACCCGGTCAGGATAGAGCGACTTGCTGAGCGTGTAGCCGCTGCCGGGGTTGTTGTGGTGGTGGTGTCCGGCCGTGGGCACTGAGGACTTGCTGTTGGCAAAGGTGCTCTCACCAGCTGGCATCTCAAACATGTGGGCATAGGGACTCCCATCCAGGAAACGACCCTTGTCTTTCAGGCTCACGCTGCGCGGGGCCAAGGCGGCTTCTTCCTTCTGCAGGTCCACGAAGGTGTCGTAGGAGTGCTGCCGGCGCAGTTTGTTCCGGTTCTTCTTCTGGGCCTTGGAATTAGTTGGGCTCTGAGGAAACTTGGTGGTGGAGGCATTTGACGTCACCGCCACAGGGGCAGCTGGCTGGTCCAGCTCCTGCAGGGAGTTGTCCTCGCTGATGTCATACAGGTTACCTGCCTTCTTGCAAGCCTCACACCGGATGCATGCCTGCCTGCCCGAGTTCTGTCCCGCCACTGTGGTGGAGTAGTTGTGCAGCTTCGAGGGGCAGCTGCGGCAGAAGTTGCCCCCAGACCGGTCCTCCCAATCCAGGTTGGTGAGGTTCTTCTCCCAAGGCGCTGGCACCCCACTGACCACACCGTGTTTGTCGCCCTTGAGGTGCGACCTGTTGGTACAGGGCCCTCCTCCGCTCACCGAGTCGCGCTTAAAGTCGTCGCCCCGCTCCTTGTAGATATCCGTCAGGTCCACATGCTCCCAATGAGGTGAGTTCTCCTTGGTTCGAAACTGGTCCAGGTAGAAATCCCGTAGCCCTTCCTTGTCCCTGAAGTAGCGCTTGTGGTCAGGGGAGCGGGGCGGACGGCGGCGATAGGCCAGCTCGATCTCATCAAATTCCCGTCGGGACTTGGCCGAGGCTGGCCGCTTCTTCAGGCTGTCCTTATATTGCTGCTTACGCCTCTTGGCGGCATTGCCCTCGATGTTTCCGTAAGTGACGGTGTGGGTGGAGATGTCAGAGACATCGGAGCGGATCAAGTCATCATGGCCACTGTAGCGGTCGCTCTTGAAGGAGAACTTGCCATAGAGGTCACTTAGCTGGCTGTGTTTGGAGGAGGGTAGGCCAATGTCCAAGGGCTTCTTGCTGATGGACCTTGGCTGGGTGGTGAAGGGTGGGTTGTCACAGTCATAGAGCCCGTCGATGGAGCTGGTACTGCCAATGCTGTGGGGCCGGTGGTGATGATGATAGTGATCTTGGTACACGTTGCTGTCCTTCAGCTGTAGGTTACCAAAAGTTCTCTCCACCTCACTGATGTAGTCGCTGAAGAGGTTCTCCTCGCAGGGCGGGTTGTTGTAGGATTTGCAGTCAGAATGAGTGAAGCTGCGGCGGTGCTCGGAGATGTCATAGACGGATGACTCACGTCGGATGAAGTCCAGGGCACTCTGTGGGGAGCCATTCACACCAGACAGGTTAGCCATGTTCTTGGCTGTGCGGAGCAAGCGCAGGATGTTGGAGTGCGTGTTGTTCATGGTTGCGGTGGGGGAATTCATCACGGACTGGCGCTCCTCAATAGCCACTCCATGGATGCAGCTGTAGATACCCTGAAGCAAGAAGAAGGTAGGACGCATTAGGTCTCTGGTGGGCTAAAACTGATTGTAAAAAATACTATCCTCTCCTACCAATTACTTAACTGGATACGGAGGCAGGAAAAACATGAAGTAGACAGTCCAACATACTCAAAGAAAGATGTGGCTAGAAGCTTACCTGACTATCCCCCTAAATTTAGCAAGGTGTATATAATGGTCCAAGGTCAAAGACCCGATTAAGTTCAGGTGAGCTGTCAAAGAGGGCACATGACTACACTAAGTGACTTGAGCAAATGGGTAGAAATCACCGATCACTTGGTGTAGCCATGCACCGTCGCAGATAGTCTGCCTAAACTTAATCAGATCACTGACCTTAGCTCGTTATATGAAACGTGCCTCGACTCCACCGTTGACTTACATGGATTTTCCTTTCTAAGCCCAGGCTTTCACATCTTAAAAACGAGGCCACGAAACTTTCACTTTGACATTTTTCTAAGTATGTTTCACTCTTGGCCAGCATCTTCCCAGAAGGTGGTAAAGCTGGCCAGCAGTCTTAAAAAGTTCACCCCTCAGCAGAAGGGGTATTAACCAAAGGCCTGTGGCTGCCTCTCATTGCATTTCACAGAGCCATGTGCTGTCCTGCATGAATCACTATGAAGGAATATATATGGTAATGGTAATATATATTGAATTTTGTGGGTTATTTTCCCCTAAATACAAACTATGTCATACTCAAAAATATTGAGGCCATGGTATCAACCCATAAGGACAAATATTGTCAGCCTCCTGGAAATACATGGCAGCGCTCTACAGCTATTGAGGCTGGTATGCCATGGCTGACCACCCCCTCCCCGCCCCTGCCTGACAGTAAAGCAAGCGGAAGCTTGGGAGTTCATAACTGCCACTCTTTCCCAGCCTGAAAAATTTTAGCCACTAAATAACAGCTGAGCAATTCTCTTCTTGAGCCAAGCATGAACCACATTCACAGAGAGAATTAGGAAGCCCTGGGGTCAAAGACGAATTTTTTTTCCTGCTGTGCCCTGCACTGTGGGAGGGAAAAATTAGGACAAGTAGCAAGTACTAAATAGGAATAAATAATTCCCTTGCTGAGTTCTCTCACTTATTCTCTCTTTAGTTCCTCTTTTCCTTCTTACACTTTCTCACTAACCTAGTATTATCATAAATAATTAACGTCTTAACAAATTAGTATTGATTGAGAACTCCCTATATACAGCTCCTCGTACAGGGGCTTTGAAGAACACGTACCAGGAGAGGGAATGGGTTAGGTTCCCTGAGGGCCCACAAGCCTCCACTCTAAGGTCAAACCAAACTCCTGTTAATATCTTGCTCCCTGCCTTGAAAGGTGGACAAACTTGGAACTTCTCTTCCTGGTTAAGGAAGGTATTTGAAGAGAAGGTTGCTTGAATTGTGTCTTGGGAATTCATTTTGAAAGGGAAGTTGTCCCAGTGAGTGGGAATGAGAGGAAATAAGGGTAGAAAGGAGAATGGTGGCTAAATGGGAAAGAAGAGATTTAGACCAGGTGAGCCTCACTGTCCAGAAGGCATTAGCAAGATATAAGATTGGCAAGGTACGGTTATTCCGCTTGCTTTCCCAGTCCTCTTTTCTAATCCTTTTTGATTATGCCAAGGAGAAAATGTCAAGCATTTTCCACCTATAGAGACATTTATGAAGGGCTGTGAATGGGATTTCTATCCCAGATCATCAGCTCCCATTAGTTCTGCCCTCACCTTATCAGCAACCTTAGGGAAGGGCTACTCTTTGGAACAACGTGGCTGAGGGACTGTAGCTACCACAAGTTCCATCCTCCTGCTCTGGTGTTCCTGAGGGGCCAGATCAAATCACAGCCAGAGAGGAAATGGAGAAATCATTCTCCACCAGTAAACTACTACAGGAAAATGATCAAAAGATGAAACAATTTAATTAGAAATCCATTTTCTTACATAATGCCACTGAGTCAAAGTTGGCCAGATCTAAAACCTGGACCTCTATTATAAAGGGACTTTTGAGTTCGCCTCTAGTGACAGAGGCTTGTAACTTGATTAATAAAATCAAGACAAATCCATTTTTCTTTTTTGACTCTTCCCTTTGACCCTCAATTCATATTCAAAACTGTGTTCTTAATGTTTCACTTTGCACTAGAAACAAAAGAGATAGCTCAACAAAGAATGACTTAACAGTTACACTTTTGCTCTAACTGGAGAAGCTTCTGGAATGTAAATTTCTTATGTGTCAGGACTTCTTTCTGAAGATTCTGGTAAGTGCTTTAACAGTGCACAACTCACATGGTTAAAACATAAAGTAGAACAGTGAAAACCACCAAGAATATGCTTTTGTATGTTAGAATAAGAGCGATATATGACATTTCACATTTAAATAGAAATGTGATTTTTCAAAAAAGGATTAAATGATTAATACATCCTATACAAAATTAATTAATGGTGATGAAAGGCATTTGGGAAAAAGCTAAATTTTCCATTTTGATAGATCTGCCAGTTCTTATTGAGAACCAAATGTCCAAACCCCACACAGAAAGCTGTTTCTTGAAGGAAAAATAGTATCACTCATTTTTTGGAGCCACTTGAAATTATATCACACGAACTCCTGGGGAAATGTAAATCAAGAGGTCTCTTGCTTTAGCAACTTAAAACTGGAGTTAGTACCCTACTGGGTCTCTGCCTTTTGCATACTGCTAGGCTAAGCTCTCTTTGACAAGCTCCAGGCATCTAAATCCAAGCACTTACTCTGCTGATGGAGAAGACCATGCCAGGCTTGCCAGAACAGACACCCATAAAGCAGTGCCGGAACTGCCAATAGAAAAGGTGCTCGCAGATGAAGGTGATGAGGCTGAGAGCCATGGCTGCCCCCAACATGTAGAAGACTCCCGCCATGTTGTCAATGTCCAGCTGGCTGCTCATGACCTCGTTCTTCTCGTTGTGGCAAATGCCAGTGAGCCAGAGAGCTTCCAGCTCCTCCATCTCCCCTGGAGACAGGGCAGAGATGGAAAACAGATAAAGAGAAATGAGAGGTGAGGAGAAGACAAAAAGGGAAAAGGGGTTTTGGAGAGAAGAAAGGAAAAATGAGAAAGACAATGATGGGAAAGAAAGAGACAAGGAGACAAAGAAAGAGAACAAACAGAGAAAGTTAACAGCAATGTTATTAACACCATTATACCATTAATTCACCAGTGCATTCAACAAGTAGTCAATGAACACTTCATGCAGGTATTGTCAGTGAAGCAAAGATATGTGACCTATCCAGTGTAAATATGGCAAGCTCTATGAGGGCACAAGAGTTCAAATTAGTGCGAGCTATTTTGTGGCCAATGGGTTTTTATGAGCGATTTGGATTTGGAGGTGGGTATGGCAGACGGGTGAATTTTAATTTACATTGTACAAAAGGCACTTCGGCAGCAGGGATAGCATGAGCAATGGCAGGGAGATGGGAAAGCACAAGGTTTGTTTAGGGAAAGGCATGCAGAATAGTTCAAACAGAATAATATCAGACAAAAGAAGCTGAATTTAAAAGGTCAGTGTAAGATTACTGACGGCTTAAGTAGGGCTTGAGTATCATCAGACTAAGCACCTTGCACTTTATTTTATAGACAGCGGAGAATAACACGATCAAACAAGTGATTCAGAAAACTACTCTTAAAATTGTGCAAAGCAGTTTGGGGTGATGGGAGAGGAGACGAGAGGCAGACTGTTGATTTTGAAGGTTATTGCATTAATTCATTCATGTTTCTACAAGGACATGAGAAGAAAAGGCTTGCTACTGTATAAAGAATCCCCATCTATTCCTGGGAAGTTGTTGTCTTTACCGAGTCAAACACCACTTTCTAAGCCTTTACAGACGCTCTGCTTCTCACTCTAACCCCTGGAGATAATGAGCTCTGTGTTAGACACAGAGAATGAGGTGACAACAAACAGCCTAGCAGAACAAAGAACTGGCTCCCTGCACAGTTAATACTGAAGGCAGGAGGTGTAGAGATACAGAATTAGGGGCTGGCCACAGGGAGGGGAGAGTTTTTATTTCAAAAGAGGAATGGTGACGGGAGGGAGAGAAAGAAGAGGGGGGGAGGGGAGAGAAGGAAGGAGGGGTTGAGATTCCCTAGGGGCCCTCAGATTTACTGATCTCCTGTTGAAGAAAATACAAATATTAAGAGCAAAGGGGAGTAAGCGCAAATAAAATAAGACCACCATATTCAGACCCACCTCCTTTTAACACTGCTTTAAGGACCAAAAACCAAAACCAAACCGGTCGTGATTCCGACTCACAGCAGCCCTCCAGGACAGAGTAGAACTGCCCCATACGGTTTCCAGAGGAGTGGCTGGTGGATTTGAACTGCCACCCTTTTGGTTAGCTCTTAACCATTGTGCCACCAGGGCTCCTGCTTTAAGGAAGTACTGATTAATTTAATCCCTAATGAAGTTTCAATAACCTTTATTTACTTCACTGGATACTAGGAATTAGAAAGGCAGAAATCTTAGTCAAAAGGAAAACGAAAGAAACCATGTAATTGCTCTAGAATCTACCTAACGCTAGACAAGCAAAATTCTGAAAAATCTCATGAAGAAAATTGCCTGTTCCAATAAACCCTGGTTTGGGTAAAAATATGAACTCTTTGTATCATCAGAGCAGTGCTTCAGCAAGTTTTGCAAATCATCCCTATTGCTGCCCCTCCTCCTAAGTGGCCGTTCCATTAAAATTACAGAAGCTTTTATACCAAAATGGCTTGTTAACACTCCAGCTGCAACCCCTTCCTCTTTCCAATGTTAATCAAATTGCTTTTTACTCATTTCTTTGATCAAACTATGATTTTCCTAACTAGTGGAGCAGACAGCTTCACCTGAAGCCTGAAAATCCAGCTGTGTTCCTCTGCCTCTTATCTCATCCCTAACAGCAAAGATTCTACAGAAATAATTTAGGGAATCACTTTGCTGACGGCCTGTGGGGCCAAGTAGAGTCAGGCAGCTCATCCATAACTCGATTATTTGCTGCGAAGCTAACAGGAGGAGTCGGGACTTTGCATAGTAAACTTAAGAGAGGTGCAGTAGAAATGAATATAATGAGATAAGAGGCGCCATTTTCTCAAAGCAAGATGGCTGTTCAGCCTGCTGCTAGAGTGACACTGAAGAGGAACAGTTAACACTGAGTCGATTCCAACTCTTGGGGACCCCATGTGTGTCAGAGTAGAACTATGCTCCACAGGGTTTTCAATGGCTGATATTTTGGAAGTAGATCACCAGGCCTTTCTTCTGAAGTGCCTCTGGGTGGATTCAAACCCCCAATCTTTTGGTTAGTAGCCAAGCGCGTTAACTGTTTGCACCATCCAAGGACTCCTAGAGTGATACTACCGAAAAACCAAACTCATTGCTGTTGATTTGATTCTGACTCATGGCAACCCCATGTGTTAAACAGAGTAGAACTGAGCTCCTTAGGGTTTTCTTGGCTGTAATTTTTATGGAGACAAACTGCCAGGCCTTTCTTCCATGGCGCTACTGGGTGGGCTCAAACTGCCAATCTTTTGGTTATTAGCTGAGCACAAAACTCAGAGACCTAGTGTGACCCTAGGAGCACCTTTTAGTGTCTTCCCCCTACTAGCCCTGCCCCTACCTCCTGCAGCTGAAAGAGCAAGACGGGAGAGCGGAAAGAGTGAGCAAATGGCCACAGATTTATTTCTCCACCCTTTCTCTGGGCGTATAAGGAGTAGAGACTTTTCCACTGTTCCATCCAATGTTCCAGCTGCACGTGAGATGACTGCTCTTGATCATCTAATACCAGCCTCTCCTACTCTGTTCCTGAAGGTTTCATCATACTTGCTTGGCCAACTCCTTTAATCCTGTTCCCCATCTGTCACCCTAAAATCTCACAGTATACTGTCTAGGAATGTTGGGGTTAGAGGAATGGAGAGGGAGGAAGGGTTGATGTTTTAGACTGGCCATCTGTAAAGGCTGACTAGGCAATTTTTGTTTCTTTAACTCACCATCGCCAAAGAGCTGCAAGATAGCAAGGTCCACCTGGCGCTTCCACCCAGAATCCTTTTGGATGGCAATGCCATAGCCAGTGGAAGCGAAGACTTTCCCACTGCCAATGGTCACCAGCTTGCAGCCTTCATCTCGGCCGGCCATGTAGTTCAGCACTGCTGCGTCATAGATGAAGGCATCCAGTTTCCTGAGCAAGGAACAAGCAAAACAAACAAAATCCAAAAGAGGAATTTTAGTACAAAACTACCTATGGGGACCTTAATATGAAGCAATAGGGTTCTGGCCAACTATGGGGGAGAGCTGGTTCAAAGTAAGGCCTCAATTGGAACTCTGCCGGAATCTAAAGCCTAAATCCCAGGCTGTTCTTTATGTGATTCGAGGTTGAAAGGAGTTCTTTGCCTCCTACTGGGAATGATGAGAATGTAAGTTGGGCTTGAAGCCAACTCATAAGCTGTGTCTGAAAAGAAGGAGTAAAAAAGAATCAATAAAAATAACAACAGAAATAATGAAAAGTAACTATCACAATGAATGATAACAAGAAATAGCATGGGGTAGATTTATATAACATTCTTCATCTCTCAGTTCATTACAGTCCAGAGCGGGGATAAGTGTAGGGGTATGAGTTTCAATAGATGTGCAATGCTATTTTCGTGGTCAGAAATGTTTCAACATTCTGTTGTGCGGCACAAAGGTAGAGGTACGTGATGGGGGTGTTGGCAGCCAAGGCTTGTGTTAAGAGCAATCTATGTGAAAGTAAAAGAACTCAGATCACTTTACCTTCCTAAACATGTAAGAACCTCATTTTATATATTGTAAAGGGCTTTACGCTGAAGGACTACGCAGGGACGGGGATAAGACTAGGGGTAAGGGTAGGAAGGCAGCAGTCAGTATTTAAAACCAATATTTAAACATGTCAAAGGTAGAGGAAACATTCAGATATAGCAAGACAGATGACAGAGATGTCTGCAAGAAAGACAAGAATGAATTCCCTTCTTTTTTAAGTGTCTCCATTTATTTTTTTTAATTATTGAGGTGAAATTGACACAACATAAAATCAACCATTATAAAGTGATCATTCAGTGTCATTTAGTACATTCACAAGGCTGTACAACTACCACCGCTATCTAGTCATTTGCTGAGAAAAAATGAGCCCTTCATAGTGACCCGATAGGACAGAGTAGAAGTGCCCCATAGGGTTTCCAAGGAATGGCTGGTGGATTCAGACTGTCAACCTTTGATTAACAACTCTAGCTCTGAACCACGTGCCACCAGGGCTCCTTTTCTGGCATAGTAAGACACAAAACATTTTCTACAAGGCCATGAGTACCCTCTAGAAAGGTGGTACACTCGAAAACCACAGCTCTGACATGATCGAGAATGGTGGGTGGTACCAAGGACCAAACTATCCAAAGTGGCCCTTTCTCCAGGCTCAAATCTGAAATCTGCTGAGACTTTATGGTGATAAGATCGAGCCTATCAGTGTTTCAGGTAACTATGCATCTAGGTGGTTCTTCCAGACCCGAGCAACAGGGGTACTGAGAAGAGGTACAATTCCTGTGAGTCATTATACAACAAAGGAAACTAGGTACAAGATCCCTTGACCCCCAAATCCCAACACTCATAAGGCTCACTAATTTAGGTCAAGATCTCTTGAGCTCAAAATTCCAACACTCATAATTGTCTTATTCCACAGCTGCGGCTCCTGGAGACCAAATAAATAAAGGTAACAGCGTGGCTGGGACTGCCTACGATAACATATTCACAGTTCATGAACTCCTTTTAATGAACAAATATCCCCTAGAGTATAGACCTGGATCCAAAGAATCCCAACAAAAGCTGTAATTAGAGATCAGTCGACATACCCTTACTGTTCATGTCTAAAAATTTTCAGTCTTTTCTTCTTTTATTTCTCCCTTGCTCAGAAGACAACAGAATCATTTCACTTCCTAGTCAACAAGTCTGTATTTTACGCTTAACGCAAGAACCTCATCCTTAAGTCATCCCTTCTACTTTTACATTCTATTTCACTCCTCTTTCATGGTTACTTTAATGCAAACAAAATAATTTATAAAAAATATATAGACATAAATAATTGCATATGGATCTTTGTGTACTGGCCTGAATTATACTGTCAAATTTAACTTGGAAATCCTTAAACAGTAAATGAAGTCACCATTGATTTAACTTTGTGTGACATTAAATATGGAATACTACTACATCTGATTCAATATATGTTTAATAAATGTGAGAAGCATGTCAAAGGCTGAGTTTGGAAGCAGTTCTTACCCTGTCTTCAGGGAGAGCAATGCATCGTCTACACCCCTCTGGTTGAACTTTCCCATGTAGGCATGCATTTCTGCATAGTTATTGCGTATATTCCTCTCTGTGCTGCCATTGGGCACAGTCCCAAAGCGGAAAGGGGGTGAGAAGTCATTGGGTCTCTGGAACTGGAGAGAAAGAGAGAGAAAATATTTCAGAAAATGTGAAGCGATTACTAAGTTAGCATTGGTGGATTTACAATGGAAAGGATCCAACTGGAATTCACCAAAAATACATTAGCCCTCACTCAGGAGCAGCAATTGCTCTCTGAAATTTGACTGCAGTTCGACTCAGTTTAATACATATTGTTGGGAGCTTTCTATTTGCTCAACCCTGGCTTTAATTTATAACCTCTGTATGTCCCTTTATGCACACTGCACAATACCAGTGATGGTGGGCCAAGACAGAATGTGATGTTAGCTTAACTGCAGTGGACTAGTCACCTTTGTTTCTGAAACTTGTGTAAAATTTGCTTCTGGGTCTCTTAAGTTAGGGGCACAAATGCATTATCATTGAAATATTAAGACCACAGGTCCTTAGTGAAGTCAGCTACATTATACTCCTGAAGAGAGTCTGTTAAGTATTAAACACATATTTTGCTAGGAAATTTTCTCTTTGTATTAAAGCTCATATTCATCTTACTTGAGCTGTAGGATATATTGTAAAATTAAATATAATTTTAATTATGTTCCTCCCCTTGCCTAAGAACTACGAGTGGCTCTCCAGTGCTTATCATAATAAATTGAAACCTCTTGGATTTCTACCCCTATGATATCAGCTTTATTTCTGGCTATTGCCCTGCAATGAGTAAGTCGGTGTGTTGCTTCCTGAACACATAATTTTGTTTATTTGTATCTTCATGGCCTCATACAGTCTGTCCCCTCAACATAAAGTCACCTTTCTTTTAGGCCAATTCATGCCCTTTTAAAAATGTAACTCAAGTAAATTTCTTCAAGGAACCTGTGAATTCTTTCATGAAATGTCTCAAAATGACCCATCAGTACTTGCTGATCTTGATTTAGACCATTATAATTCATACCTACACATTCGAATGCTCTTTAAATGGGCTGGCTAAAATATGAGAACTAGTCTCTGATGTAGTCACTAAGAGTTTAAGCTCTAGACGGAGACAGATATGGACTGAAGACCAGTTCTGCCACTTACTAGGATGTGACCTTGGGCAAGTAACATAAACTCCCCGTGCATCATTTGCTCATTGGCAAGAAAATGACAGTACCTAGTTTTCAAGATTGTTGTGAAGAATAAATGATACGATGCATAAAAAGTGCATGGCATAGCATCTGGCACACAGCAAGTGTTCAATAAATGTTCTCATGTTATTTTTAATCCATGTCCATATTCTGTATTTCAGGATCTCAGAGCTTCTCATTCTATCAATGGTTAGATGGAATATGACTGGAGTAGCTCTGTTATGCCTTGGCATAAGGAAAAATAACGTAGCTATTAAAAGTCCGCTTGGTTTCAGTACTATACCATTTGCTTTGGAGACATATCTGAAAACCGAACCTGTCAACTCAGGAGTTCTCCGAACCTTTGGAGTAGCTTGGGCTTAGGGCCATTCTCCTCTCTTTTTTCCTTGACTTGAGAAGTCCTAGGGCTGCTTGGAGCATGAGGTTTCATGGATCACAATATGTCACAGGACCAGCAACCATAAATGCCATCTTGTTAAAAGCAGAGTTAATATAGGCCATCTGTGACTCATCACAAGACCACCACTTCCTGACTTAAAAAGCTCCCACTTTAGCTTACCACAGTGCTTTTTTGTCATTAAGAGTTTTTGTTTAGTTTTAAAGGGGCTATGATTTTTAATTAAATACACTGTAAGAATTGAAGAATTTTAGAGCGGAATGAGCCACTCAGGGCTATCTGTCCCAAATCTCTCACTTTACAAATGAAGAAACTGAGGCCCAGAGAAGGTAAGTAATTTGCTCAAAGTCACACAGTGGCAGTGATGGCTAACATTATCAGGAATCGGTTGGCCTAATTAATAGCTGACTGCTGGCTGTCCCCAGTAGACAGCAAGTTTAATATAAACAGGGATATGCTTTATTGGAAGACGTATTTGGAAGGTAATATTCAGGTTTGGTAGGTCACTACGTTGGGGAACTTGGATAACGGGAGGCAGTGTGAAGAACTGAACATCTAGAGGGTAGAGAGGGGTTGTGTCTAAGAAAGAAAGAAATAATTTCTTAGACTAAATTCACTTACTAAATGATTGGGTGGGGCTGGACCTGCTGCTGACCAATATCTAGCTAAGTGTTCTCCCAAATTATATCATGTGCTGTTGGCCAAGGTGAGTCCCAATACCTTGACCGACATCAGGATGCTATGCAGTCACTGTCAAATATAACACCTCAGATGTTGGAGGAAAGGTATCCACCAAATAAAAAGTAGAGTAGATATTATGGTAGGCAGCAATATAACCTAATAAACCTCCTTCAATCAGTAATTCCCCACTTTGCTAGGACAATGACAACAGATGCTCACAATGACTCTAAGACCCAAAGTACTTGCTCAAATAGCAATGAAAATTGTAATCACGTCCAACACAATTCTGGTATAAATTATTATGCTCTAATTTTTTTGAAAATTGGCAATCCATACAAGGCCTATGCAACAATTTTTGATTAACCAAATAGAATCTGATGCCCAGAGTGCCTCACTTCCTGATGAAGCTAGATTATAGAAGGTTTTCAATAATGCTTTGGCAACTTTCAATTTTAAATTATCTTTTTTGACTTTTGGATACTGTGTTGTTATAACCATATCAAGACAACATTGAAAACAAGAACAAAGTTGGAGGACCTTATATTACCTGACTTCAAGTCTTATTATAAAAAAAAAAAGACAACCCATTGCCACTGAGTCAATTCTGATTCATAGTGACCCTATAATGACCCAATGACCCTATAGGACAGAGTAGAACTGCCCCATAGGGTTTCCAAGGAGTGCCTGGAGGATTCGAACTGCTGACATTTTGGTTAGCAGCCATAGCTCTTAACCACTATGCCACCAGGGTTTGCAGTCTTACTATAAAGTTACAATAATAAAAAATAAGCATGGTATTAGCATAAATATAGATAAATAGATCATTGGAACAGAACAGAGAAAGCCTGGTAATAGACCCATGCATAAATAGTGAAAAAGCAATTCAATGAAGATATAATAGTCTTTCCAACAAATGATGTTGGTACAATCAGATATTCATAATGCAAAAAAACCTTCATTCCACACCTCACAATATATACAGAAATTACCTCAAAATAGATCATATACCTAAATGTAAAACCTAACATTATAAAAGTTCTAGAAGAAAATCTTTGTAACCCTGGATTAGATAAAGATTTCTCAGATATGACAACAAAAGCACAATCCACAAAAGAAACAAAGTGATAAATTAGACTTCACCAAAACTAAGAACTTCTTTTCAAAAGACACAGTTAAGATTACGAAAAGACAAGCAACTGACTAAGAGAAAATATTAGAAAATCAAATAAAACAATTTATAAAATCTAAAGGGATAATACAATGACATAGCAAGACTCTTACAGAGTTAAAACATCTTCCATAAGAAAATAATCAGAGAAACCAACCAGAACTTGGAAGAATGGGAAAGCAGAGTCCTGTAGAAAGCATTGGACATGGGGAAGACAATTCGGATCTGAATTCCAGGTCTGTTTCTGGCCAATTGTGTGAACATGGTCAAGTTACAATTACAGAGCCCAATTTTTCTCATCTGGAAGTATTATTTTAATGAGTAAATAAGATCATATGTAGGATACCATTTAACCCAATATCTGGTACATGGTGGATTCTCAAAATTGTTGGTGGCATCTGTGGGAATGAAGTTATAATACCTAAAATTGTCCTATGCCAGGCAACGTTTTCTAAGATGAAAACTCTTATTTTCTAATTTGTTCCTTAAATTAGGTCAGTCTGGGGGCAAACAAGGAGAGTATATCACCCCAGAATTAGCCAGAGTAGAAACAGAAGTGAGCTTGCCTTTTCCTTTGAAAATTCTTGCCTCAGCTTGGTAAGATCTGCGAGGTTTAAATAAAAAGTAAATTTAGAAAACTGTCATTGGAACTTGAACTTCACTAAATTCATGGCCATAGAGAACTATATGTTTAGGGAGGCCTGTGGGGAAGAAGGACAAAATAATCTTCCAAATCCCTTGATACTTCCAATAAATGCTCTTGTAATAAAACTTACCCCAAGCTATCAGGCATTATATGACACTTGTTTAATCTGAAAGGCAATCAATGCTCCCTGGGAGGCTTTGTGAAGGAGTAAAATTTAAGACACCAGAGTGTCTTAAAATCCATACGAAAGGGAAGAACCCGAGAAATAATTTTAAAAAATAAAAGAAAAAAGAAAAACCCCAATATACCAAGGAGACCCTCAATTGAATTAAAACACTCAACCCGATTTTAAAATAGGGAATTTTATACAATAATCCTTATTAATTGAAATTGTCAATTATTTCATTCCACTTGGGTCCAAATCAATGCCCATGGAAGCAGCAAATCTACTGCAAATGACTTCTTTAAAGTTTTAAAAAGCAAAGATGTCACTTTGATGACTAAGGTGTGCCTAACCTAAGCCATGGTCTTGTCAGTCACCTTATATGCATGTGAAATCTGGATAATGAAAAAAGAAGACAGAAGAATAATTGATGCATTTGAATTGTGGTGCTGGTGAAGAATATTGAATATACTGTGGAGTGCCAGAAGAATGAACCAATCAGTCTTAGAAGAAATGCAAACAGAATGTTCCTTAGAATCAAGGATGTTGAGACTACAGCTTGCTTACTTTGGGCACGTATTCAGGAAAGACCAATCACTTGAGAAGGACGTGATGTTTGGTAAAGTAGAGGGTCAGTGAAAAGGAAGGAAGCCCTCAATGAGATGGAACAGCACAACAGCCACGACGATGGACTCAAACATACCAATGATCTTGAAGGCGACCCAGGACTGGGCCACGCTTGATTCTGTTATACGTCAGGTTACCATGAGTTGAGGCCAACCTGACGGCAACTAACAACAATAATTCCTTACTAAATCTCTGGCCTATCATAGGGCTTCCTCAAACTTGAATCTTTTTTAGACAGTCACTCAGAATGAGATTATAAAAACATTGATTTTGATAGGGAAATAAAAAACAGAGGAAGAAAGGAACTTTAAGAATTACTATCATTTCACAGATAAGAAAACCAAAGACCAAAAGAGGTCAAGTAAGTTGTTTAAGGTCACATTGAAGTAGGAGGACCAGCTGAGACTTGTCTCCTTGGTGCTGAGCCTTCTCATTGCTGGCCCTAAATGTTAGAGCACAGTCCTATTCCTGCCTGCTGAGAGTGAAGCAACACCCTGTAAATGGGGCTGGCCAGAGAGGGTACCCTTCCTTTTCTGGTCCAGCAAATGAAAGCTCTCGCTCTCCCCACTGGATTCAACATGTGGCTTCCAGCAATTACTGTAAGCACCCACTTGCACAGGAGCAAAACAATCCCAGAACATTAAGAGAACTGTAATCTCACTTGCTCCTCCTGGAGAGCTGCAGGGAATCATCAGAATTCAGCCCTCTGAGCTATTTAGATCATCTCAGTCCCTGTCCTAACGGCCTCAAGGTCTAATTGTCTTGGCAGTTATGTGAGGAGAAAGGTGCCCCCAGGCCTGAAGTGAGGGCACTTGCCCCCACCCAAAGAAGATGGGACTGCCTGGCCCTGGGGTTGTTATGGCTGCCGCCTCCCACTATAGAGCCCCTCCTCCAGCTGATGCAGAGAGAGGGAGAGGGGGAGAAGTCTGGGAGGTGGGCATCTGGTCCATTTCATTTTATTTATTAAATAAATATATAAATTGATTTTCCTGTGTATAGAACATTATTAATTCATTAATAATAGCCACTATGATTCAACACCTATGTATGTGCTGGGAATAACTCACATTTTCTCCTTTAACTGTAATAATTAAAACGCATCAATTCATTTGACAAATATTTACCAAGCATCTAATAGCATCGGGGACTGTATTACGGGACTGTGGTGTATGAGGAACTGGGGAGACAAAGATGAATAAAGGTAGGCCCTGTATTCAAGGAGTTTACATGCCAGAGGGTCAGAAATGCAAACATTCATTCATTTTTTCATTCACTTGTTCTTTCATTCATATAGACATTGTATTTACTGGTATTTATCATGCGTAGGGGGCAGTTCTACTCTGTCCTATGGTGTGACAGACTCGTATTGTTGTTATGTCGGAACTGACTCAATGGCAACGAGTTTGGTTTTTTGTTTGTTTGTTTGTTTTTTTGCGAACATGTGTAGACACTATTCTGGGTTCTGGGGGTAAAGCCTTGCAGAAGAATAAGGTCCTGCCTTCAAGGAGTTCACACTGTAAAGGACAGAGTCAGATAATAAACTTTTTTTTTTTTAAATGTGGTGATAGTCACAAATTCTCTGCCACTCCTCCCAAGAAGAGGTGAGGTCTATGTCCCTTTGCCTTGATTGTGGGCTGACCTTGGTGACTTGCTTGACCAATAGACTATGACAGAAGTGACACGCTGGGACTTCTGAAGCTAGGTCATGAGAAGTTTTAAGCTTATACCTGAGCCTCCTGGAATCTCACCTTAAGGGAAGCCGTCCACTATGTTTAAGAAGTCCAGCAACCCTAAGGCCACATGTCAGAGACACCACATGTAGACACTCCTGTCTACAGTCTCAGCTGCGCCCAGACCTCCAGACATTCCAGCCAGGGCACCAGGCATTAGAGTAAAGCTGTCTTGGACCCTCCGGCCCAGCCCAACTGCCTGCTGAATACTGAGGGACCTCAGATGATGCCACACAAAGCAGAAGAATCACCCAGCTGAGCCCTGCCCAAATGTGTGACCCAAAAAATAGTTAAATACAATAAAAAGTTCCTTGCTTTCAAGCCACTAAGTGTTGGGGTAGTTTCCTGTGCAGCAATAGATAACCAGAACACAAGATGATTTGAAATAGTGAAAATGAAGCGCCAAGTTGAAACTGAAACAGTAAAACAGGATAAAAAGTAGTTTGGAGGAATACACACTCAGACTGGATGTCCTGAAAAGGCCTTTCTGTGGAGGTGGCATTTGAATTAAGACCTGAACAATGAGAAGGAGCCGGCCATGCAAAGATCAGGGGAAAAGTGCATCAAGCCAGAGAACAGCACATGCAAAGGCCCTGACATGGGGACAAGCCTGGTGTATCCAACGGGCAGAAATAAGACCTGTGGCTAGAGACCAATGAGGAATGTGCTGGGCGCTATGAAAAACTGTGCCCAAGCAGTGGTGGGGACACAGAGAAAAGGGAGGACACTGGCGCTGAGACCTGAAGGAATTTTCCAGTTAGACAAGAGAAGGAGCAAATGGTTTCTAAACAGAACCAACAGTGAGACGCAGGACACAATAAAAACAGGATGTGAGACAGCCCTGGCGTGATGGGGACCACAACTAGCTTTTATTGTGGAGAGGGCCTGGATCCTAAGAGGAGTTGAATTTTGGGCAGAAGAGTTTAGAGTTCATGCTCCAAAGGGATGAGAAACTTCAGAGCCTGTGGGGCCACCCAAATCAAAAACCCATTTCCAATGAGTCGATTCAGACTCACAGTGGTCCTATAGGGCAGAGGAGAACTGTCCCACAGGGTTTCCAAGGCTGTAATCTTTACAGAAGCAGACTGCCACATCTTTCTGGCAGGGAGTAGCTGGTAAGTTCTAACCACCGGCCTTTCAGTTAGCAGCTGAGTGCTTAACCTTGCATCACCAGAGCTCCATGTGGGGCCACAGTGAGTTCAAATCCTAGCTCTGCCACTTGATAGCTGTGTGATCTTGAACAAGGCACTTAACTTCTCTATGCCCTAGATTCCATACTTGTACTTGTGGTGGTTTGGGCACCACAGGGAAGTAAGGAGGAACATAGCATCATCAGATACCGTCCCTATCTTCCAAGAATAAGAAAAATGCCATGTGCACAACCAGCTAAAATACAAAATCTCAGGAGCTGAATATCGGTGCTACTGGCATTCTAAAGGAGAAAGGCTGCCACCAGCTTGGGTTTCTGGGAAGGCTTCTTGAAGGAGGCTGGATTTCAGCTGGCAGCGACGATAGGATGGATTCGGAAGGGTGGAGATGGGCAGCGCAGAAGCCCAAAGGGTCATGGGTAATAACATCAGCTCTCACTAGAAAAACCTCTCCGCTTAAAGACTCCTCATCCAACACTATTTACTCTCCATAGTGACAGTGAGGAAACAGGTACTCGGGAAGATGTGAAGTCTTTCAGGCTATGATACCAGGAAAAAGAGCAGGTTCTAAAAACAAAACAAAAAATCTCCTGAATGTTTATGGCATACAGGCTCTTGTTCTGACAGCCAGATCTGGCCATCTCCCACTCAGCTGCCACTGAGTCCTTACAAGGATAGACAGACTGTGGGAACGATGGCACGCAAATGAAAGCGGCTCTACCGAAATGAAGAGAGCAGGGAGGACCAAGAAGGGTAGCTGGCCACACTGCAAAAAGGCCCTTTTCATTCAGTCTGAGTGAAATCAGCACATGCTGATCAAGGCATGCTGCAGCGTGACCTTGCAGAGTCTGATGTTATACAGTCTGTTCGCAGGGATCCTTCTGCACGACGCGCACGGGAGCTGGGGGCTTTTGTCTTCAAAGGTTGACAATCCGACACATAAATACTGTATTCATTCAATTACTCCTGATTTTGCATTTGAATCACAAAAAGAATCAATGCCCAAATGTCACTCAGCCCTTCTAGATACTCAAGAGAAAAGGTGGGAAGGGTTAGGATACAAGGGAGACTTGGGCCTGTGCTGTGAATTACGAGGTGGTGAGCACTGGAATTCTGAAGAGACTATGTTTTTATCTACCCAGCACCCTTCCCATTATCATTATTATCAGTCAGCACCTTTAATTTAATACTTTTCTTTTATTATTGACTTTTTTTATATATATATGTATATACACACACACACAGTTCTATGAATTTTTAACTCATAGAATCTTGCAGTCACCCACCACAATCAGAATACAGAACAGTACTATCACCCCAATAACCCCCTTGTACTACCCCATTAGGAGCCCTGATGGAGCAGTGGTTAAGTGCTCTGCTGCTAATTGAAGGGTCTGCAGTTCCAACTGCCAGCCGCTCTGGGGAGAAGGATGTGGCAGTCTGCTTCCTTAAAACTTTCAGCCTAGGAAATCCTACTGGGCAGTACTACTGTCCTATACTGTTGCCATGAATTGGAATCTACTCTACGACAATGGGTTACTATCCCTTAAAGTCACACCCTCCCCTCACCCTTAACCTTTACCAAGCATAATTTGTTCTCTAGCCCCAACCATACAATATGTAACCTTCTGAGACTGACTATTCCCCATTCCCCTTCAGTATAATACCATTTAAGGAGCTGTGGTGGTTAAGCG
>NW_004444120.1:2467103-2468566 GCF_000243295.1 Trichechus manatus latirostris
GCTGTATTTCTACTCCCTAGAACAGGACCTGGCACTTAGTAGGCTTTCAGTAGGAAGAAGTGAATGACTAGATGAATGAATAAATTGAATAGCACAAACATGGATCCATTTTTAATACAGAAAAATCAAAGTGCACTTCTTGCTGGTTGATGCGTTATCACGCAACACACAGTTGCGCACTGCAATTCCTCAGATAGAGTGCTGTTCTGGCATCTCTGGTGAATAAGGAGTTAATCTGTCCCCTGACAGCTGAGGACATCTTTCCTGGCATCTTCTCCATTTTTCCTTCAAAAAATATATCAGATCTGAGATCCCACAAGAGCTTGTCAAATTTAAGACTTGACAATGCATATGAATATCTCTTTGGCACCAAAAATGTGACAGATTTGGAGCTGGTTATGATAACATGAAGTGGAACAGGCGTGAGCACAAAGGCATTTGAGTTCTATCCTGAAGTCATCCCGTGCATGACTAGTCTCCCCAGGTAGCCTCGGTTGTGCTCCCTCAATCTACTCTCAGGCTAAAGTGTTTAAAAGAGCTGCTATTGCCACCCACTCCACTCCACCTCACAGACCCAGCCGTGAGAGTGCAAGGACTATACCAGATACTTTATAAAAACTGTGGGTGCTAGCAAAGAGAAATGGCCTTTAAAGAAGATTTTAAGTAAAGGATACAGATGGACTCACAACGCAAACTGAGTGTCTGGAGCTGCACTAGAAGCCCCAGTAGCTCATAAGCAGTTTGGGGTGAGTACTGAAGGTTACAACCGAGATGTCCATATGCAAAATGCCCCAGTGGAACTTAGGGGTGCTCCAGTTGTTAGCATGATAACCTGAGGTCCCTAACACAGTGTCAACAACTTCAGAGTCACAAAGCTGGAGGGGGAGTAGGATGGCCAAGAGGTGTGAACCAGGCAGGGCCTAGGGCAAAGGAGTCTGCAGGAAGGGGAAAGTTGGGGAGACAGGCCCACCTCTACTTTCCTGGCAATCGATCAGACCAGTCAATTTCAAACTGAGAAATGGAAATGCCAGCATGTGCACACACTGTTACATTGTGACCCATTTACAGCACAGCAGAACGTCTTGCTTTGGTCAATAAAGCCAGTCATATGGGAGGCCACCGCAGTTGATAGAATGCCAGCACTTGGAGGAGCCTAGGTGAACCTGCCATGTGTACTGCATCCCCTTCAGGGATTCACAATGGACCTTCACAGGAAACAGCTCTGAGAAGTCCTTTGGTAAAGAGACTTATTTAACCTTGACACAGCATTTTCCCCAAATTATTTTGCCATGGATTTTTCTTTTTTTTTTTTGTAAAGAATACTCGCTATGTCTCCCAGAACACTTCAGTCTGAGAAACAGAGCTTGGGAAATGCCAACTGAGGGACCTTCTCACTGCACAGATAAGGAAACAGAGGCCCAGGGCAGTTCATTACCTATCCAAGACCTAAGAGCCATTCCCTA
>NW_004444120.1:2470055-2500726 GCF_000243295.1 Trichechus manatus latirostris
CTTGAGCTAAGAAGCACACTCTTCACGAGTATCATTTTATGTCCCATAGTCCAGTCTAATCTTTGTCTGAAGAGTTGGCCTCGGGATTGGTTTTTGTTTTGGGCTAACAGAGAGCCCCGGGGCCATGTCTTCCAGGGTCCCTCCAGTCTCAATCAAACCATTAAGTCTGGTCTTTTTACTAGAATTTGAGTTCTCCACCCCACTTTTCTCCGGCTCCGTCAGGGACTGTCTGTTGTGTTCCCTGTCAGGGCAGTGACTGGTGGTAGCTGGGCACCATCTAGTTCTTCCGGTCTCAGCTGATGCAGTCTTTGGTTTATGTGGCCCTTTCTGTCTCTTGGGCTAATACTTCCCCTGTGTTTTTGATGTTCTTCATTCTACTTTACTCCAGGTGGGTTGGCACCAATTGATGCATCTTAAATGGCCGCTTGCTAGCTTTTAAGACCCCAGATGCCACTCACCAAAGCAGGATGCAGAACATTTTCTTAATAAACTTTGTTATGCCAATTGTAGAAGTGTCAAATATTTCTTATCTACATTACCTTCTCTTCTTTCTCCCTTATCCATTAGTTATGAAACTATCCCCCCACTGTTTCTCAAGTTCAAATGGCTGATAAGGAAAGAGAAGTGTTGGCTTATACTACGAACACTATATGAATGCTATAACTCTCTTCTCATTCATTCATTCTTTGATTAAATGATTAATTCATTCTTCAACAACAATTTGAGTACCTATATGTGCCAGGATCTATTATAGTTACTACGGATACATCAGTGAAAAAAGCAGACAAAAATTCTTGCTCTCTTTGAGGTTACGGTCTAATAAAAACCAAATCCATTCCTGTCAAGTCAATTCTGACTTACAGTGACCCGACAGGACAGAGGAGAACCGTCCTATAGGGTTTCCAAGGAGCAGCTGATGGATTTGAACTGCCAACCTTTGGTTAGCATCAAGCTCTTAACCACTGTGCCACCAGGGGTCCTACAGTCTAATAAGGACAAACATTATAAATATGTCAAATATTACTATGCCATACCATATAACATATAATTTTCATTAATGTTACAAAGATATAAGAATAGACAGGGAAGAACAGATCAGATGTTCAACTGGTGGCCCGCCTGCAGGTTGGCTTGGGCTTAGTGTGCCTTTTCAGGACACAATGTCACCATTCCCTGGAAACTCTTGTCTCTAACAACACAATACCAAGAAGTGCTTTCCTCTTTGAATGTAGCCCTACTAGCTTGGTGTGATGTCAATTTTCAGAGAAACAACTTGAAGTTTTTATCAAATTAATTTTCCACTTAAGATAAAACCCAAGGTGTGTGTCATCCCAGGCTTGGAGAAGAGACTTTTTCTGGAATAGAATTACTGCAGGAAAGTTCACCTATGAATTGCAACACATATTTGGGAAAATAATATAGATGAGTCCATTTCATACTTGTACTTTTAAGTCCTTATCTGAGTGGACATAATTAGAAGGAAATATGCTCACTAACAAGGATATTTTCTTAGCTACCTGGTAGGATGTTTCCTTACAGAGCTCATGATGATTCTATTAAGACACCAGCCACTGGGTCCTTTGAACGGTTCCGAGAGCGTGTATCATGTTCCCTTTGTCAATGGATTACAGAGAAGCTAGCTTACTTAAAATATTATTCATGAAATGCCAGATCAGGAGCCAACTAACTGAATGGGGAAAAGTCTCTAGCCCACGCCCAAGCAAGTTGTAAAGAAAGTAATTTCTCTTCATCAAATAAGAGGCCCGATCGCTGGGCAGGTGGCATGTCCAGCAGGAGGGTAGTAGATATGATCAGCTTGAGATGGGAGTGTGGAGTCACTTAGTAAACATGCAGGGCAGGGTCTCACTTTCTTTAATTACTTGGATGATGGGACAGAAAATCTGCTCTTTCAATTGGTTGATAACACCAAATTGGATGGATGATTGGCCACTTGGGAAACAGAATTAAACATCAAAACCAGTAAGTCTTGCATGATGAAAGAAGATATCGAAAGGATAAAGCTCAATTAGGAAGCATACAAAGTAATTCTCACAGGATGTAAAACCACACTGCACTGTAGCAAGAGGGGTAGGAATTGGCTTTGTCAAAAGTATCGTCAACAAAGACTGTGGAGTCTTAGTGAACCACAAGCTGCCAAGTTGTCAATGCAATGCTGCTGTTTAATTTGGGAGCCTACAGTGGGAACCTAAAGAGCAGTGTGGCTTGTGGGAAGGATGCGGTCAGGCCCCGTTATCAGCAGTGGGAGAACTTTATGACCACAGTGTGCTCTCTTCTAGAACACACAAGTGAAATGTTGACAAGGTTCAGAGAACGAATAAGGATGAAGGGAGTGATTCTTATAATGAAAGATTAAAAAGGTTTATTTAACCTTGAGAAGGAAACAAGGAAATTTCTCTGTCATTGTCCTTGCTACCCTACGTTCCAAGTACTGCTTAAGTGTCTATCTCTCGCACTGGACTGCTTCAGCCTGTCTTCAACATCTCACAGGTCGGGTTTCCATGCAGTTTTCAGACATACTTACATGAAACTCAGTGCAGGGTACCCTGTATTTTTATTGGCTTTATCTGGCAATTGTACTCACAGGATAACTGGTAACCATCCAATAAATACTTGGTGAATTAATTGCTACTACGTGCTAGGCATTATGCACATATAAAAAGCCAGGCAAATATAAAAACTTAAACAAAAAGCCAGGCAGAGGATATAACAGAGGTCTCAGTTACTCCAAAGAACTGAGGACAGAGGCAGAACTCGGTAGGAGACAGACTCCAGTTGGAACAGACTGCTTACAAAGGCAAGAGGGGTTTCTGGAGAGACTCTCTGAGATGAAGAAGCACAGCTATTGGTGCTTCTTATCCCAGGGCCTCTAGGCCTTGGCCACGGGCAGAGTGGCAGCTGCTGAGGACTCCTAAGACAGACTGGGTGGTTGGACACAAAGCTCAGTGCTGACAAAGGTTTAAAGATAAAGCGCTTGCGTAGAGCTGTTCTGGTCTTCCTATAACCAGGCCGTTAAGTGGTATGTAGTAGATACTTAGGATCAGTCCTGCTCACTGAATAACTGAGGAGCAGGTGATGAGACTGAAATGCAGTGGACCTGATTTCCACCCCTCCCTTAGAGAATCTCATTACAGTATACAGGTAGTCCCCGACTTACGATGGGGTTCCGTTCTGACGACTCCATCATAAGTTGATTCTGATGTAAACTGAATACTTCATTTCTTTTTTAAGTTTTCATTATTGCTGCCTTTTATTATCAGTATCTTTATAAATCCAATCTTTATTTGTCTTTGGGGGTTGGCATAAGAATGACAATATCAGCAAATTACGTGCTGCAAAATTGGATGTAGTCCATATTACTAATGATAAGATGTACAAAAAAGAAACAAAAGAATGGTTGTAATTGGAGTTCATAGTAACTCGACTGTGTTGTAAGCTGGGGACTACCTGTAGTGGCAGCATACGATACACAGGATAAAGTACATCAATAGGTAGCACCTGTTAAATGTGAATTGGCCAGTAGAGACCTAAGTGGCATACAGGATGGAAAGAGAACTCCCTGGACTGGGGACTGAGAAGAGGCGCTTCAGTGACTAAAATCATTGTCTCCCAAACCCACATCCAACCTGAGATTCTGTGAAATTTCCAGATGGCAAGGGCCCATCAGGGAGAGTCAATATTTTTTCATTAGTGGACAGATCAGGAGAGACAGAGTAGCAACTATTTATGACAATAAGAACGTAACTTCTATTGCAAACTAAACTGGTCTAAAGGGGTATTAATTAAAAACCAAGGACTGTTATAAATTCTCTGGCCTCATCAATAATTTACAATAGAACTAAGGCTCTTCTGTAAGTCTCCAAGAGAGCTCGAGGTAGCAGAAATTAGGTTCACTTCCCGGTGACTTTGAAAGGACAGACAATTCTTTGGCAACACAGACCAGGCATCTAGCAAAGGCCTTAAAAGAAATCCAGTTTTACAACCTGCCCACTCCTGCAAGAAAGTTTTCTTGGGGTAGGGCCCAGTAGTCAAAAGAAGTCATATTTGAAGCTCACATCTGAAGTAACTGTTTTCTCTGACAGTGATGAGTGACAGAAACAGATTCAGAAAACATTCACTGAGTTCTTACTATGCATCTAGGAGGATGCTGGGTGCTTCTATTCACAGGACCCATGAGGAAGACTGCAAAGAGGTACAAGACACCCCCTCCTATGGCAGCTGCCCCTCTTCCAGGTATCTTTGGATCCACGGCCATTTCCAGGGGATCGAAGCCCTTCAGAGGGAATCCCCTGTTCTCTCTTCCACCCCTTTCCAGGCCTATATTTACCTGCCCTCTACCAACTCTGCCCCCACCCCCAAATGTCAAGGAAATGGGCAAATGATGGGGACAGAGAAGATGGAGACAGGACTACAGGGTGGGTTCTGGGGTGGATTAGTAGCAGTTTGTGGCTTTCAAGACATGTGCACGTATGGGTCGCAATGAGTCAGAGTTGACTTGCCTGTAACTGGCTTCTTGTTTTGGTCAATCATCTACTGGAAACAGCATGGGCTTTGTGGAATGGATTTAGGCACATACTCCAAGTTTACTGCAGGTTCTAAGCACTAACATTTACTGCGGACTTAGCATGCATTAGGCACTGTTCTAAGTACTTTACAGGTATTAACTCTTTACAGCACAACAGCCATAAGGTTGTGTACCCCCATTTTATAGACTAGGACACTGAGGCACAGAGGGGTTTAGGAACACAGCCAGGTCACATGCTTCTAAGTGGCTGGGTTTTAGTTTCCTCTTCTGTAATGTAGAGAAGGCATCTGCCTAAAAGTTTTGGGGGAAGAAGTAAACGGGACAAAGAACATGAAGCATCTAGCCAGGGCGGGCCACACAGTGCTCCCTACTGACTGGGTCACTCCCTGAGACTGTTAGCTACTGACGTGGTCTATAAGGTGATTACCATGGATGAGGGCCGTGGTTGCTAACACTGCAAAAGTACACATAATACAAAGGTTAATTGATATTTGGCTTTGGAATGCAAGTTTAATAGGTAGGCTCCAACCTACGAACACGTTGTCCTCAATGGTTCATTTATAAATCAGTTGTTCAGAAACAGAAATACATTTCCCCAGAGAAACAATATTGTAAATGGTTAGCTCATTAAAGGCAATTTAACCCGTAAGACAGCAGAACTTAAGTGTTAATATTATTAGCCTATGTGCTGGGAACACTGATTCGTTTAACAAACTTCTTTGATGTTCCAGGCACTGTCCCGGAGCTGAGGATACAGGGCTATTGAAGGTACTTGTCTGGGACCTCAAGGAACTTAGAAATAAATAGATATTTAATCAATGATTCCAGGGAAGGGTGACTCAGGCTGCTGGAGGAAGACAGGGGTGGGCACCTGGGGATAAGGTGAGACAATAAAGTAAAGGAGGAGACAGAAAAAAAAAAAGTTCCCCTTACTTGGGTTCAGGGCTAGCCCTTGGACTTCACTTTCCATATCATACCTTGCTTTCTGGACCCTGATGCTCTCCTAAGCTCCCTTCCAGAGCATCCCAAACCTAACAGTCCCTATTTTCTAACATGATCCATGCCCACAAAATCAAAAGCCCTATTCTTTCAGTGCAAAGGGTCTCATCTAGATGTTAAGGGGGAAACAATCTGACAAAAACTCTTATGGATACATAATTAAACGACCACTCAATTTCCCCAAGATATTTGCACTTCAAGAAGCAGTTGTAAATTTTTTGTTTTTACTAGAAGTATAAATAAATGAAAGCATTCCAAAGAAGTAGTGGTCCTACAGACGGATCAGCCCAGCTTGCAGATTTCCTGGGAACCATCTTCCTTCAACTGATTCCTACTTCTTTCCTGAACCACACATCCTTCTGATGCTACACGTCGTTGTTGTTGTCGTTGTTGTCCCTTTGATGTGTATGTGGTAGCCCACATGGGAGGGCCGGCAGCACCAAGAGGAGGGGTGGTGGCGGAGTGGCCACTTGTCCGGGTGGGTCATCTGAAACATGGCGGAACTTGATCTGGGACACGGGTGTACTGGATGATGCGTGATCTCACGACACTTCGAACCAAAAGCTGAAGTCACATTCTGAAAACTATTCAGTAGGAGCTGGAAAATTGCCCAGCTTCCCACCATCAAACTCCTCCTAGCCCCACTCCGCGACATTGAGAACACAGCTGCCTAGCAGAAATGCCCCTTGATGCTGTGCAGACTGGCTGGCTCGCTCCACCCCCCAGCAAAGAGGACCAGAGTGACAATTACATAATTTGTTAAAAGCCTCTTTTCAATGACTTGGGGTTGAGAGGCAAGAATGCAAATTCCAATTCAAGAGGAGCAACTGAAGTGCTGGGGCAAGATAACATAGTGAGACAGTCAAGAGAGACAGCAGTTCTCAAGCTGTGCTAACTGGGGAAAAAAATCACTCTGTCTCTGCATCTAGCAGTTCCAGAATAAACAAAAGACTGGTACAGGCCTTTTTCCAGATAAGTTTCTGGCAATTTCATGATGTGAGATGTAGTGTTCACTTCTACCTGTGTGTGTTGGTTGTTGGTATACCCTGTGCACGGTGGGTCATGCTTGCACTGGACTGCAGGTACTCTGAGTATCGGCAGATCTTAGCCATACATGGCCTCGTGCTTACTGATGTCTGACATGTCTTGTGAAATGCATTTATGGTTGCCGGACCACCGGGGCGTTTAAGGAATTAAACTACTCTGTCCACCAAGTTTAAACTCTCATCTTGAATAACATGAGACCTGGTAGTAGCCTCCCAGGTCAAGGCTCCCCTTGCACCAAGGTGACTGGCGCTGTGGGGACCAGGACCACCTTCTCCAATGCTGAGACGGGCACTGACTTTGGCTCTGCCTTTATCTCCACTTGAGTGTTCCAGCATCAGAGAGTTAAAGCAACTGCTCTGGCGGCAGCCTCTTCTCATTAGCAATCTGGAAACACTGCTGTGCTGAAGGCTGCATTGTTCTTCAGTATCTGAATATCAATTTGCATAATGAAGCAGGTGAGAGCGCCTCTTGCCCGTGCAGGCAGCCCTGATTGGCAGAGAGAAAGGGATTTGAACGTAATTGGCTGCAATTAATTTGATGCGCTTTTATAAGGATAAAAAGAAAAAGCAGAAAATTGCTCAGTGCTCCAAGTCAAAGCCACATCTGCACCCTCAGTGGCGCGTGCCCGTGTGTGTTTGCATTGATGGGTGGGTGTGTTGTGTAAAGGCATGGGAGTGAATAACCTTGTGTGTTCAAGCGCATTTTTTTGTTTCTGGGAGCTATAAAAGGCTCACTCTCCAGAGGGTTCTCTGCCCCAGAGGTCCTTGGCTGCAGCGTCCTCCATAACACAATATTGTTAGCCATCTTGTTCAATTTGTATTTGAGGCCACAAGGAGACATCATTAGAAATCACAGCCTTCTCCCTTCAGTACCAGGACGACACTCAGCTCAATATATCTTTTGTACCCAGTGCAAAAAAGGCTGTGTTCTCAGGGTCTGTTGGCAATCAGCTTTTGCAAGAAACTTAACTGGCTTATACTTAACTCAGAACACGCTGTAGTGCTATTGACAAGCTAGGAGACATATGAGAAGTTTCACACAATTCAGCATTTAGGAAATTTCATATCAAAGTGGTTTGTAGCCTTAAGCTACCCATAGTCTTGCCACAAGTGCTCTGGAAACACTAAATAGTGTTCTTTGCTTCCATTCCCCCTAAGATGAGGTGGCTGCAACCACGGGCTTAAGCATAACGATGATTGTGAGGATGGTGCAGGACCGGGCAGTGTTTCGTTCTATTGTACATCGGGTCGCTGTGAGTTGGAACGGACTCAACGGCACCTAACAACAACAACGACGAGATGAGGGTGGGAGGTGCCAATGGTCAATGTGCAAGGCTGCTAACCGAGAGGCTGGAGGTTCAAGTCCACCCAGAGGCACCTTGGAAGAAAGGAATGGCAATCTACTTCCTAAAAATCAGCCATTAAAAACACTGTGGCGCACAGTGACATACACAGGGTCACCGGGAGTGAGAACCAACTCAATGACAACTGGTACAATGAGGATGGACGACTGAGTGGGGTACACTTCCCTCTCTCTCGTCCTTTCTCCTCTTTTTCTTTTCCTCTAACGGGAAAGTTCCTGAGAGTGGGATTTTTTGCCTTCTAGCTGAATTAAGTAGGTATTCAGTTGCTGCCTAGGGAGAGAAAACATAGCACCCTTCCACCTTCAATTTCAGTACATCCAGCCATTGACCTTCACTAAATGAGAGGCCAGGCGTCGTGTAAGGCATTGTGGCTACAGCAATGAAGGCAACAGAGGCCTTGCTGGAGACATTCCTGGATTAGGGTGACCCAAAGCATCTTCAAGGGCTCCCGGCACTTCTAGCAGGATAGAGTGGACTCTGACCTGAGCCTCATAATCACCCCCTTAAACATCTGAGAAGCCAGGCCAGAGACAGTCCTTGTGGTTGGGGCCTTCACTGGATTCTGCTACCTCGGGCCAAGGCCTCTAGAAGCATGCCTCTCCTTCCCATGTCTACACAAGACAACTCAGGGTTTTATTTCCAGCCTGTTGGACAGAGTCCTATTTAGCTGGAAAGGGCTCCCCAAGTGATTTTGGTTGTATCAACACTGCCCTACTCCATCCCCTCCCCAGCAGCTGTGCCTGCCCCTCCAGCAACCACCAGAAACAGCTACTCTTGTAGACGAACCACAGCATTTTTAAAGGGAAGACCTGAGACCCTGATCTTCCTCCTCCTGACTCTTCTTACTACAAGAACGGCCTGAAAATGCAAGCTGCCTCCATCTTCAGGGAGGGAGCCTGCCTGCTTGTTTTCTCCCTCTCCCCTTGAGAGGCTATCTGGATCATACTGGCCTGGAGCCAATGCCCTTGACCCTTCTAATCAACGTCCTTACATAGGATTGGATTAAAATACCAAAGGAAGCATACAGTGTTTACAGAGCATAAGCCGTCTTTAAACGGCTCTCTGTGACCCATACTGGAAGGGAAAACTGGATATTAAATTGTCAACTAAGTGGCTGGGGCTTTCCCGGCTTCAGACACTCTCAGGCCCTCGGTGGCTCTAGCACGTGCCCAGATATGCAGAAATCTATGAAGATTTTTGGAGTGTTGACATCTAAAAACCTAACAGGCTGCACGCAGTTCCCTGAGGACCTTTTCCACTCTTGCCAACATTACAGCTGGGGGCAATGGAAGGGCAAGAAGGCCTAAAAATCCACAAAATCCCAGGGTGAACTCGGGCTACAATTTTCACTGTGAATACAATTCTGACATCTCTAAAATCCGATTCATTCTAGGCCTGATGCCTTTGGTCGCATATAAATTTTCCTGGTTGCATTAATTTGTCTCAAAGGACTCGAACTCACTTGCCCAGCAGTGAAACACTAATTCTTAATAAATCCTCAACCCGTAAGCTAAGATTTAGTGAGCATATAAAAACTTAGTCCCCTTGTACTAAAATACTTATTTATAATTCTCGTTTTTAATCAGACAGAAAAGGATGCTAGAGAACTCTCTTAATTTCCTTTGATGTAAACAAACTTTAGAACGAAGAAAGTGCCTTTGACAAGGCGTCTAAATGGAATAGCCCTCTTCTCATAGAGCTGGAGACTGGGCTGTAAGTAGATTCCAAATGTAGTGGGAGTCCCTAGAGCCACTTACTCCTCTCAACCTGGGAGGGAGGGCCTGACGGGAGAAGAAGTCATAGAAAGGAATTAATGGTCCAACGACCAGCTCAAAGGAGTGCTCATGACCTTCTCCCACTCCCAGGGCACCTGAAGCTTAAGTACGGCATCCCGTGCTCCTTGCTTTGATTCCTGTTAACCTAAATTGCTTATTGCCTACTGCCAGCTTTCATCTGGGGCCTAGTCTGATTCAATTCAAGTGGGGGTAATTGTGAATTCATACTCATGCTAGCTTGCATATTGGCTTTTTTACAAATCTGTGACTCCAGGAAGCCTTCTGGTCCCCTAATACCTTTTAGAGGCATACATTTCTATGAAAAATAATAACAGAACAGAACTAGCCCAGGACTGGGTTCTGAGGTTTTTGTTCCCTTTCTTTTTCTTTTTCCTCTTTCTGTCTTTTCCTCCCTCCCTCCCTTCCTTCTCGTCCTCCTTCTTCTTTCTCCTCCTTTGGGCAAAAAGGTGGTTCAACTAATATCAGCAGAATGAGACAAAGCTTTCTTCTTTTTCTGGGTAAAAAAGACAACCTTCCTGAGACACACTTTGTGAAACTCATGTTCTACGCCTTTGGGAAACTTGTGTTCCTTATGCATCTTTGTAAATGCCAAGTTCCTAATGACCCAGTTATTTTTATGTAATTTTACATATACGTAGACATACAAGTGTATGTATTCCTGTGTAACAAGGAATCAAACGTACAAGACGTTTGTTTTTTCCTAGATGAGAAAAGATCCACCTGAGCCCGATAAGAAAACAAAGTCCCTTCCAGTTCTGTGATTTGAATAACGAAGTCTAATTTAGAATGTGAGAGTGGTACATTAATAAAACTTCTCCCCACAAGGGCTGTGAAAATGAGCCATCTCACCAAAACATGACCTCAATGCCCTTTTATAATGACATTACTCCTAAGAGGTCTGGTGGCGTAGTGGTTAAGAGCTAGGCTGCTAACCAAAAGGTTGGCAGTTCACATCCACCAGCCACTTCTTGGAAACCCAAAATGGGGCAGTTCTGCCCTGTCCTATAGGGTCACTATGAGTTGGAACTGACTCGAAAGCACCTAACAACAACAACTAAGAGGTCTAGTAGAAATTTGTGTGGGAAGCGTGCACACAAGTAATACACTACATTCCTGAGAAACTAACAGAAATCACGGTCGAGGACAGAGCAAAAGGAAGCACTTAGGTTTTTTTATTGTCTCCCTAAAATTAACCAAGAGAAGACTCCCTCTGTATGTAAACCTTGTCTCTCCACACAACTTCAGTGTGAAGTAGATCAGTTCTTCCACGCAAAGGAAGAAAGGAAGAAGAGAAACTGAATCTGATCATGGTGTAAGCCACGTTTGAAGGATGGAGCAGAGTGGCTGTATTAGTTTCCTAAGGCTGCTGTAACAAATTACAATAAACTGGGTGGCTTAAAACAACAGAAATTTATTCTCTCATAGTTCAGGAGGCCAGAAGTGTGAAGTCTCAAGCTGACAGGGTTCATTTCTTTTGGAAGCTCTGAGGGTGAAACTGTCCCATGGCTCTGTCCTAGCTTCTGTGGTTGCTGAAAATCCTCAGCATACTTTCACTTGTAGATAGATCCCGCCAGTCTTTGCCTCTGTCATCACACGGCCTTCTTCCATGTCTGTCTCTGTGTCTCTTCTCATCTTACATGCTCACGAGTCATTGGATTTAGGGCCCAACTACTCCAGCATGACTTCATCTTAACTAATTATATTTGTAAAGACCCTATTTCCAAATAAGGTCACATTCTGAGGTTCTAGATGGGCATGAATTTTGGGGGCACACTATTCAACCCAGCATAATGGCTGGCAAAGAAGACTGAGATGAATAGAAGCATTAAAGCCTAGAGGGTGTGGCAAGTTCAGAGTGTAGGTTACAGGAGGTGCATTAAGGTCCTGTATTAGTTTCCTGTGGCTGCAAATTGCCACAAACTTGGTGGCTTAGAACAACAGAAATTTAGTCTCTCACAGTTCTGTAGGCCAGAAATCAGAAATAAAGGTATCAGGATGGTTGTGCTCCTTCTGAAGGTTCTAGGGAATATCTGTTCCTTGACTCTTCTAGCTTCTGGAGACTGTTGGCATTCCTCGTGGCTGCATCCCTCCAGTCTCTGCCTCTCTCTTCGTATGGCCTTCTCCATGTGTCTCCTCTTCTGTCTGTGTCAAATCTCCCTCTGCCTTTCTCTTATAAGAACACCTGTTGATGGATTTAGGGCACACCTAGACAATCCAGGATGGGCTCATCTGGAGATCATTAACTTAATTACATCTGCAAAGACCTTTTCGTCCCCCTCAAATAAGGTTATATTCAGAGGTTCTGGGAGTGAGGACTTGGAGGTATCTTTTTTTGGGGTCCACCACTCACCTCACTACAGGCTCCAACAGGGTAGCAGAGCTTGGAGGAGAGGGATCATGTATGGGAACTCGTGGAATGTCAGGAAGAAGGTCATCATTTGGGGGAGCAGGGTAAATGAAGCCCAACGCTGTGAAGGAGCGAGAGGAGACTCTGGGGCCCCTTGGGAGCCCAGTAGTTAGAACCAGGGCATCTGCATCTTGAGACTGGGTGGGTAACTTCTGCTAAGCCCCATGGCTGTTGAGCTGAGGCTAGGAACTTCCTGCCTCAGCCAAGATACAGCCAGGAATTAGGGT
This sequence comes from Trichechus manatus latirostris, assembly GCF_000243295.1. Lineage (NCBI taxonomy): Eukaryota > Metazoa > Chordata > Mammalia > Sirenia > Trichechidae > Trichechus > Trichechus manatus. The sequence goes on from NW_004444120.1 coordinate 2,482,438, forward strand.
TCAGCGGGGCCTGTTGTGGGACATAGCCCCAGAACAGATGTGGTGGTAGCTGACTGACAGAGCTGGTGCTGGCGAGGCCTCAGGACCCTGCTCTGGACCCATATGTCACCCTGGCAGGGGAGACTCAGCACTTGCAGTAGTAGTCCATGTACAGCGTCGGAAGGGCCCTGCTAATGTAGTCATTAAGAGACAAAGAGGCAAACGCACATCCTGTTCCAGTACACTCCCAAGGTTTTCCTCTCCTATCACTTCCCCCAGACCTTCTTCCAACCAGCTCTTACAAGAGGTCTAGTTGCTTGACAGCCCCAGAGGATTCCCAAGCAATGAACTGTACCTTTATATTCTGCTCAGCTACCCAGAGGCCCAGCCTAGGCCCTCATTTCTAGCTGTCTGGTAGTAACGCCTGTGATTTCCCTATTGAGCTACTTTTAGCCCAGTATTCCATGGCCTGACCAAGACCGTCTGGGCCAGGACCAGGGTGTGACAGACCTGACTTGAGGTCAGCTGCCTCCCTTTGGCTTCCAGCCTAAAGTTAATAGGGCAAGGAAAATACATTTGAACAATGGAAAGCATGGTCCCATTTCCTCACACATGCTCAAACACCATCCAAACCTTTCAGTGTAGTGCTGGTATAAATATGCTTATCCTCAGGATGGTTTTCTTCCAGAAGGCATATTTATGTATTCCTTTGCATGCTGATTTAATTCTCATACCTGCATAATTCCCAAAAGGACGTTAGGTGACTTCCACACACGATGGTGCTCTAAGGCCATCTCGACTGTACCTCCATGTTGCAGGCAATGATGCCCACCCTCACCAAATAGATGAGCATCTTTCTGACATTTAAAAGTTAAGGAAGTCCCTCTAGTTCCTGGGGAGGAATCCCTGGGTGGCACAAACAGTTAAGCGCTTGATTACTAGCCGAAAGGTTGGTAGTTTGAACCCACCCAGAGGCGCCTTGGAAGACAGGCCCTGGCAACCTGCTTCTCAAAGGTCACAGCCTTGAGAACCCTGTGAGGCAGTTCTACTCTGCACACATGGGGTCACCATGAGTCAGAATCTACTCCATGGCAACCAACAACAACAGTTCCTGGAGGAAAACCCCTGTTGCATCAAGTCGATTCCAGCTCATAGTGACAGTGACCCTCTAGGACAGAACAGAACTGCCCCCATGGAGTTTCCAAGACTGTAATCTTTACAGAAGCAGACTGCCACAGCTTTCTCCCATGGAGTGGCTGGTTTGAACCGCCAATCCTTTGGTTAGCAGCCAAGCACTTAACCAGTGAGCCGCCAAGGCTCCTTTCCTGGAGGAAACACCAAAATCAAACCCGTTGCTGTTCAGTCAGTTTCGACTCATAGCAACCCTACAGGACAGAGTAGAACGGCCCCATAGGGTTTCCAAGGAGCACCTGGTGAATTCAAACTGTTGACCTTTCGTTTAGCAGCCAAGCTCTTAACCACTGGGCCAAAGAACCGCAAAATACAATGTGGGTGTAAGTCACAATGGTGGTAGGCATGCTAGAAGCAGGGTGTGGACAGCCAGATACTTTAGCAGCCCCTGCCTTCCTGCAGGCTTCCTTCAACCAAACACCAGCCCTACTGACTTCATCCCTGACCCTTCTCCCACCTGGTGCTACCACTCTCCCACCATCCAACAGAAGCTTAAAGGTCAAGGTCACTCTACACCCAGGCTAAAGTCAATTTGAGGGCCATTAGCCCATCCAAGTACTGGAAATCATTATTTTCTGTTTAAAAGTAATGCCTCCGAACCACTTATTCAATAAAGGATAAATGTTCAAATATTATCTCATCATTATGACTCAATTAATCAGATAGCTACCTTACTTTCGGTAGAGGGAAAAAATCTAAATCATTAGGCTTTGACAAGGGAAATGAGAGAATAGGAAAAAAAAAAGGGGGGGGGATTAACTGGAAAATGCATTGGGGTCTAAATAGGGTGGCACACTTTTAGGGGTTCTAGGCTGCCTGGAGCATCATAAGTGCAAATTAGTTACCCTCTCCAGTATTCAGCTTCCCCATCGACAAATAAAGATATTAATAGCATCATGACATAAATCTCTGCAATATACTTGGCAATATGCCTGGCTCATAGTAGGAGCTAAAAACAATGTTAGCTGAGATATTATTGTTGAAGTTATATTAATAATGATGATGATGATTTTTATTAGTAGTAGTTGTAGTCCTAGCAGTGGTACCATACTGTGCCCTGAGAAAGGCTGGGGATCTGACCTATAATTAAATGAGAGGTTAGGAAATTAAATGAGAAAACGGGGCAAGGGGCATCACTACCAGCCTAAGCAATGTCACAAGTGTGCCTAGGATTAGCTACAAGGGAGACCACCCTAAAGAGAGATTTTAGAGGCAAACACACAGGGACTCAAACTTTGGCTCTCCCACTCGATAATGTGTGACTTTAGGGAAGTTCCTCAACTTCCCGGATTCTCAGTGTCCTCATCTATAACATGGGAATGATCATATCTGTATAAAGATTATACATATAACATATATGTAACATACATAATGTACACAGTGCCCAGCAAATATGTCCCCTCCTTCACCTGGCCAAGCTGTTCCCCCTCTGCACTGTGGTTGGTAGACTGCAAAAACAGGATCCGTCTGGATAGGTGAAAAATATGAGAATTAGCACTGTGACTCTTTGCTAGAAGAAAGATGCTACTAGCTGCCTCACACCCTCTCCCCATTGGGGGAGCTGATCGAATACGTTATACATAATATACGTAATACAATACGGCTGCTGGATATTAGAACTTGTACTCGTGTTCACTTACAGCATGTAGTGGAATAATTTTGAACTCACTAATGTAATGTGCTACCACAAAATGGAAGTCATCCAGTAAAAAAGAGCAGAAAAATAAGTTTTCATAGAAATTTAACTCTGAACATTCTGAGCACAGAATATCTGAGCATATTTTTCTGCCATCAAGTTCTTTTTTTTTTTTTTTAACTATACATCTAACGGCTACAAATATCCTCTCATTACCACAGTGGACTACTTATCATTTGATCCGTGTTGTATGGAAGACGTATCATCCCTAATAGTCAAAACATGGTTAGGAATTTATCTCTATTTTAAATACGATTTTCCTTGATGAAAATCTGTTAGAAAAGCATTTTCAAAATTACCTCACCCCTTATTGTTTTCAACTTCTTTATTCTTTTTCTAAATTCACAGAATATATTTTCTCTCATGCGTTCCCATCTCTGTGCTGGGACTTTATTTCCTTTAGGCGTTTTGAAGTAAAGCTAATCAGAATTTTACGTAGACTTTCAGAAAACTCTACTTCTGATTTATATTACTGGTTTCTGACACCGATGCGCAGTTATATGTCATTAGTTACTTAAATGTTCTCTATAATTATGTAAATTATGTTGACACTTTCTGGTAGAATGCTTACGGTTTACTGTTTTGTCATTTGCAAAGTTCTAACATGTATCAGGTAACCATTTTCAAATGAAATAGCTGTTAAAGTGTTCTTGTTGCTTGCTTTGCCTACGACGCTTAGCTCACGCAAGAGGCTCTTAAGTAAATATATCTTCCCTCCCTCTCTCCCTATAGAGATTTTTTTTTTTTCTTTCTCTTATGATGATCATGGTCCCTGCCCTTGTGGTACTCACAGACAGAGAGTGACACGGTCAGGGATAGGTCCACAGGTTATTACAATACAGTGTGGAAGACAAGCATCATAATAAAGGTACGAATAACTGGGACAGAATGACTAGCTATCTGATCAGCCAAGGAAACTTCCACAAATGAAGTGATCTCTAACCTGGGTCTTGAAGTTTCAGTAGGAATTTGGTGAGTGAAGAAGTTAGGGAGAAGAATATCCCAGGCAGACGCATGGATGGAGGCATAGGTGCGAAAGGATGAGGAGTTGAGGATGCAGAAATCTGAGTATGGGGGCTGAGGCTGGAGAGGTGGAGCACTTTGGGGTTCACTTGTAAAGGCCTTGAATGCCACACTGAAAATAAATTGCCTTTATTCCATAAGCCACAGAGCCACTGACGGTCTTTAAGCAAAGAACTGGTAGGATGCAACTTTTCAGAACATAACCAATATGGTGTGGAGGACAGACAGGTGCACATCCTCTCTGCTTTAAGCCGCTAGGACTGCATGTTCTTTCAAAGCCACAGAAGGAAAAATGATTTTCCTCCATCTCAGTTATACTTCATTCAAATGGAAAATCATTCAGTTGTTGCCTGGTGGCTCTTGAGGATATGAGAAAGATAAACACAGTGTCCCAAGCAATTTTCAGAGACACCTAAAGAAAACAATGTGATAAATATGGTGGGCCCCCACCACTTGACAGCCCAAAGCCCCAGGAAGAGCTAGGGTCCACCCTAACTCTGCGATACAGATGCACACGTTCCACCATACCCTGCTACACCCACGCATGGGGCTATGACCTGCTATGCCACTGCCATATCCTGATGTGTGGACATGGTCTGTCACACATATGACACATTCACACGTGGGAGCATCATTCATCAAACTGCTGCCACCTCCATATTTGAAGGTAGGCATTTTCCACTTTACCCATGCCATATCCAAATATCAATCCTTGAGCAATTAGTTGTTCTTTCCCCATTGCTGCCCAGGTTAAAGAATTAGGCGCAGAAAGACGGTGGTGGTTTTAGCAAACAGCGAAAGGAGGTCTGACTACAATTTTCTGAGAGGCAGGATCATAATGACAAGCTTATTGATGAAGTAGGAACAATGAGAGAGAGTTAGAAATAAATTGAGTAATAAATAGATGAATATATGAATAAATGTATAAGGAATCATGAGTTAGAAGAAAGAAGTAAGGAAAAAAAGCTTTAAGAGGAGGGTGAAGGAAAAAAAAGCTTAAAGGAGAGGGAGAAGAAAAAAAACTTAAAGAAGATAAAGAAAGCAAAAATAAGCTTGTTTATCTTTCCCACAGGCCTTTCAACGTTTCTGATGAGTAGCTGAAAAAATCAGAACCTCAGTCCCATAAGAGAATGTCTTCTCTGTTTTGCTCTTCTCAAACAATTTTCTAAAGTGTTTAAGGTTTTATCTTAAAGGAAACCCAACCCACGTGATAAATCATGATACATCATTAACAATCTGACTTCTTTGGTCTAAAGACCATTTGTCTATATATATCTCATGACTTCATCCTAAGGGGTGAGGATGGGAAATCACATTTTCTAAATCTTAAGGAAATACAGAGTAGGAAATCTGTTGTAAGTAAAAAGTCTTCAAAATGATTTTGGAGTATCCATGAGCTTTACCGGACACCCCGTGACGGTAGCTCCTATCACGAGTCTTGGACTGTTCGATTACCGTGGTTTCAGAAGACAGACCTCCCACAAAACTGTGGTGGTTCAGGCAGGCCTAGAGAGTCAGATGTATTTAGAATAGGTGTTGCACACCCTAACCCAGGAAAGATGGAAACCAGCAGACACTTTCCTTCCGCTCTCGACTGCACAGGCCAGCAAGGGGCTGCAATTGGTATGGGGGCTACCCATTCATCGGCACCACACAGGGGCAATCATCAAGTTAAATAGCAGTTACTTCTCTTCAAGATACAATGTGAACAACCCTCCTGCCCAGCCCTAGGAACACATGAGTGTGCAGAGGAACAAAGAGAGAGCCCACAGCCAAACACCGCTGGGAGAAAAATGAAGGCCGTAATACACCAGTCTCCTCAGCGTGGGTCCACAGGGGCGGCCCTCTAATAACACAGCAAACAGGAAGCCCTGTGCTGATCGGCCACCCAACCACATCCAACAAGAGGTACCATGTACTCTGAAAGCCGCTAACATACCAAGCCCCTTAATTTGCAGCCCAGGGCATACTTGTGATAATCTTTCACGAATCAGGAGGTTAAGTGTAGAGTAATATTATTTCAGTAGGGAAAGGATTTCTGCTCCTATGTCCCAGTTGAAGGAAAAATAAGAAAGAACTGTCGGTTCTAAACATTTAGAAAATTAACTGGTGTATGAGAACTTGAGTATGGCACAGAATGGGATAGAGAGAAAGACGGGAGGTTTCAAATGGGTCTCTTACCTTTTTGTCACTCAGGCCAGAAACCTGGTCTACGTACTCCTCTTGGATCATGAAGGCAGCTAAGTTGGCAGTGTAGCTGGCCAGGAAGATGACAGCAAAGAAGGCCCACACCGACACCATGATCTTGGAGGTGGTCCCCTTTGGGTTCTGCACAGGCACGGAGTTGTTAAACACCAGACCCCAGAGTAACCAAATAGCTTTGCCGATGGTGAAAGATGGGCCGCCTGGCTCTGGTATGACCAAAAGACAAGGACAGAAAGTTAAGACAAGGTGCATGGTTTGATTTAAACCTACACGTACACAGAACTGGTAAGTTCCTGCCCAGAGTAGAATATCTTCCAACTAAGACCCAATCCTTTTCTCTACAGCTTTTTAATGTAAGAGCTGGTATCTCTTGACTCCTGGGACCCTCAGGAAAGCAGAAGAAGGTCCCTTAGGAGAAAAGCCAAAGGCGGTGCTGTGTGCAGAAGCTTGCTCCAACCAACACAAGCCATGACTCAGGGCACTGGAGGAGAGATCTTCCTGCCCCTTCCTGTTCTGTCCTGTGTACAGGACCCTCAAGGTCACATCAAAACTAAATAACAAAGACTGATTCTCCCACCACCGTCACACTTGTGTCCTTATGACATGAAATTTATATTCGTATCTACCAAGCAAGCATTTCAACTTCAAAAAAGATTAGCAAGAGTTGTGTAGGTCTTTCTCTACCACTGTCATAAAAACCAAAATCAAACCCATTGCCGTTGAGTTGATTTCAATGCATAGCGACCCTATAGCGACCCTGTAGGACAGACGAGAACTGCCCCATAGAGTTTCCAAGGAGCGGCTGGTGGATTTGAACTGATGACCTTTTGGTTAGCTGCCAAGCTGTCAACCACTGTGCCACCAGGGCTCCACCATTATCATAGACCTCCTCTAATTCTGTTCATCCTGATGCTGGATGCCTTTGAATGTACTTTTCCATGATTTTTCTTTAGCTTCTTCTAGCACTTAGCTAAGCATTAAACATTTCGAAGACAATCCAACACCAGCATCTCCCAACTTGTCTCCTATGGTAGTAGCTTCTGTGTAAAGAGTGTCAGGAAGATCAGAGAGGTAGTCCTAGACTGCTGGCCTACCCACAGATATTCAAGGATAGATTGACTTCCCTCCACACAACCTTTACACAGACCGACCCAGGGCTTCCATCCATAAATTTATTGTGACCTCACATCTTTCTTTGCTTGGTGATGGTGAAATTTCTCCTGGTGTCTGGGTTTACATGTAGCCCCTCCACTGCAGAATCGAACATCTGTTCGCACAGTTTTACAACATATCAGCACAGGTCTTACAATGCTATCTGTGATCCTGACAGCATCTGCTCAGCAGACTAAATCATCAGTGACTACACACGTCAACCGAATATCTAACTCTGCACACGCATCTGTGCATGTGGACCTTATTTCATGGAACAGATGTATGACTTAAAAGTCGTTTATAAATCAGAGTTTTATAAACTGTAAAATGCCCTAAGGAGTCTTGATAGCTAAAGTGGCCCCATGTTGAATTCCTTTGTGAAGACAAGCATCATTTGGTAAAGTGAATAATTGTAGGCCTTAGCTCTGAGTTTTATGAAGTCTGGATTTTCACCTCTCTGGTTTTCTTCAAGGGTGTGGGGGGGGTGGGCCACACTAATTTTAGTTCCTGCCACTGTCAGCCTATGTATATCTCAATGTGCTTTCTAGCTGTTTCCTTTGTTACTGGTGTCTCAGGGTGGGGCATAGGTCACGTCTACTGGATGAGCCTTTGGCTGAAATCTCCTCAGTATACCATACTGTGAAGATATCTAGACTTCCACCCTAGAATGACAAACCCAGAAATACTTCAGGGTAGTGATGGTTTACAGCTGGGACCATTCAACAGATGCACTAGGGGAGCTTTTATAAACTACTGATGCCTGGGCCCCCACCCCCAAAATTCTTATTTAATTAGTTTGGGGTGGGGTAGGTTATTCTAACAGACAACCAAGGTAGAAAATCACTATTTGGAAACATACAGCGGTCCAAGACCCACCCTGGACTTGGTGAATCAAAATATCAGAAAATGAGGTCTAATCATTTTTGTCTTTTAAGAGCCCCACAGATACCCAGGGTCAATAATCTTTCTTATGTGTAACCAGGGTTAATACTCTTCCTTCCTGGAGGTGTAATTCCAGGATAAAGCTTATATTTCAGATGGGAGAAAATTCGGAGAAGGTGGAATATTTCCTGATCCTGCGGGTTCTCAGGGACTTTTGGAGGAGCTATTTACAAGGATCCCATGTCCCCTTCAGAAATCCTTATGAACTTTTTGTAAGGTCACATACACATGGGCCTACCTAGCCTGGAGACAGGACTCCAACAGAAGCTATGGGTGAGAACTGGTCTCCCATGTCCATCTAATTTCAAGCAATCAGTTCCTATACTTCCTGGCATAGGGGTTTAAGCCAGGGACACGTGTTTTGAAGAGCTTGTACCTGAGTACTATCCCTTTGGCTAGGGTGAACTCTAACAGCTATAACCATCATGCAAAAGCCCTTGGACACCCTATTCTACGCATTCTGAATATAAGTATCCAATCAGCCTTGTTAGTCACATCTGTTCAGACAGACTGCCACGGCCTCAGGTTATCAAAACAGTTCCCTCTGAAATGTTTATGCTACACACATCTACTGCTGGCCTTCTCTTTCTTCTGCTTAGGTGTGGAATTGTGCTTGGGGCCAGGCTTGAGCCAGGAAGAGCTATACAGATTGATACTAACACCTTAACTGGGGAGGTTTCTAAAGAGCCATCAAGCCAGTGATAGAGGAGGCTGAGGGTTCATCTTCAGAAATTGGTAAGTTAGGAAGGAAGCAGATACTAAGTGAGGGTACAGAGATTAGGAATTAAGAACGAGAAAAAATGTAGAGGTGCCATGATTCCAGCTGGCCTTACCTCTGCCATCAGCGAGGCACCTGTTATAACCCACAGGGCTGAAGTACTCAAAGACAAAGACAGCCACGGCCGAGACGATGAGCAGCATCACGAACATCATAACCCAGACGTCAGCACTAAATGGCTCTGGGGAAGGGGGAGAAAAACAGTGCTCAGGGTTAAAATGGAGAGCAAATAGATTCTAATTAGTTCATATATTCACTAGCTCATGCAAACACAAATTTTGGGGGGGAAACAAACCCCAAGTGTGGGGTATGCCTTCAGTGAGCCAGGGCCTGGGATAAGGAGGAATAAGATGCTGTGCCTCAGTACCTCCATTCTTCTGATGAGCACATCAGGGTTTTTTTTTGACACATGAGGAGGACAGCCTCATTCTTGTTGTTTTTGAGGTTGTAAAGGCAGTTTTTGCCATTATTGTATAGACATCTAGGTATTTCAGTAAAAGTTGCAATTGGAAGCAGCAACACTGAATATGGAGCACGTAAACCATGTTAGACTGACTCTTGGTTTATGTTCTTGGTTTACGTGACTCATCTGTGTGGTCACACTACATAGGGAGATCTGGAAAAGCCTCTCCAATGCTTATGAGCCTTTCAGACAAAGTCATCCTCAACAGACTTAGTTACTATTTTGGGCTTGAATTGGTTCAGTAACAATTAGGGTCAACGAATAACTCTGTTGTCTCCTTACCCTCCTTCTCTTAAACTTCCCAGCCTAGATTTACTTTTGGTGAACCACTTGAATACAGTATACTTTATTAGATATCATCAGGGTACAAAAATACAAGTCATTGTTAAAAATCCATTCACACCGGACGTCAGGATCGTCAGCAGTGGAAACTTAAAAGGAGACAAGGGATCATGAGTAAACTGTATTAACAACACAACTGCAATCCATGCCCTATTGCCAGGTGATGGGGTTGATGGGACGAGACCAGGCAAGACGGAAAGAATGTTCTACACATTATTTCTTTAATCATCTTTGCTGAATCCCTTCCAGTGGATCTGTATCTCTCTGGTTTTGAGGTATCCAGAAACTGAACACTAAATTCCAGGGGTCATTTCTCTGAAGGCGTATGAAAAGAGACAATCGCTATTCTGTCCCATGATATAGCGCTCCCTCAATTGTGCCTCAAAATAGTTCTGGCCTTTTTAGCTGTCACATCACATCGTAAACTCATAACTAAGTGAATTAACATGCCGTTTTCTCCACTGTTCAAATGATTAATGAAGATGAAGTTAAAACAAGGGGAAAAACTGGCTGGAAATCAGAAAATATTTTCTTACTTTGAAACCTGCTTTACTATTGAACTCCCAAGGAAAGTATAAAAGACCCAGTCATAAGCAATTTTAAAAGGACCCTAATAAAGCCCCAGAGCTTAACACACTGACCGTGAAAGGCAAACCTTTCAGTGGCAGGCAGAGCTTGGAAGGCAGACCGCACCATTCAAAGCTTCCATACAGTGTATGGAGAAAACCTCCTTCCCTTGACACTAATCGATTGCAATCCTACCCTGATTTCATTTTTATCTAATGTGGGGAATAAGTAAGGAAAAGCATTGCTTCTGTACTCTCTTTGCCTGCACTGAGACCAGCATAACTTTCTGTACACAAAATACAACAAACATTTGTATTGGTCTTCACAATTTAAAAACTACTTTTGCCATATATTTTATATAATCCTCTTAATGACTCTTTCATTATAGGATTATTGTTCCTATTTTACAGAGGAATAAATTAAGACTCAGGTCAAGGTCTTTTCCAAGTTCACACTCAGGTAAGAAGAGAGGTCCTCTGAGGCAAAAGTTGGTGCTTTTCTCATTGTATTACCTTGCTTTTTAGTATCCGCCTACCACACTGGTTCCTGGATTGGGGGCAGGGCCCTGAGGCCTCATGGGTGCTAGAGAACAGGCTCTGCGGGCAACCACAGCAGGGCTTTAATCTGGGCTTTGCCGGTTATTAGCTAAAAGACTGTTGGAAAACTGCTTAAACTAAGCTTCAGTTTTCTAAGCCATCAAATGAGTATAACAATAGTATCAATGAGATAATATACGTGAAGTGTGTACAGTAATGCCTGGCATATAGTAGGTGTTCAATAAACGCTGGCTTCTCTTATTCGTGAACCTAACTGCTTCTCCTTCCCCAAAACACACACACACACACACACACACGCACACACACACATTCTGCCTGGTATTTCTATGTCTTTCTAGCATTATACTGACATACCAGTGGCTCATCTAGTTCAGAGGTTAAGGTCAGGGCTACACTGACAGGGTTAGAACAAGAATGCAGTTTTTCTCTACTTCTCAATTACCCTTATACAGAAAAAAAACATACAGCTGCTATGAGGGTTAATGCAGACAGTATGCAGCATTCAACACCATTTCACCTAAAATTGGCAGGGCCAGAATTAGTTTCCCTAAGAGTAAAAAAGTTAGTTAGGAAACTAATTTATTAAAAAAAAAATAATAAAATTATATGGAACCTCTAACTTCTCTTTGTATTAACTGAATTAATTCCCCTTATGGATAGAGCTTAAAGAAATGTTAATCACTTTCTATTACAAAATCCTCATTTCAAATATGTTGATGTCCCTTAGAGAGACTGTGACTTGTCCAAGGGTTTATAGCTTGTTTATGTCCAAACCAGGTTTTCTGTCTCCTAGTCCAATGTTGTTTTTTCAAGGTGACATTTTATTTTCCAGCTCCTTGCTCCCACAGCCCCTGCAAAACATATGGGGTATGAGCTCACAAAAGACCTCATCTAATTGAGATCTTGGCCTTATTTCACTCGGTGTTATATCACATCTAAGGCTTTTGATACCTGAGTGATGCTGGAGAATGGAGGAGGATAGAATGGTATGGGGAACGGGAGAGGGGAGAATCCGACCAGCTTCAGGCTCAGAAAAATCACGTGTGAACAGAAAACCTTTTTGGTAGCACCAGACTCAATTCTTGAAGATAATGAAAAATAACAGGTATTTTTATGGTACCAGAACTAAACCGAAGAACAAACAAACAAAAACCCCACTGCTGTCAAGTCGATTCCGACTCATAGCGACCCTCTACAACAGAGTACAACTGCCCCACTGGGTTTCCAAGGCTGTAATCTGCACGGAAGCACGCTGCCACGTCTTTCTGCTGTGGAGTGGCTGGTGGTTTTGAACTGCCGACCTTTTCGTTAGCAGCCGAGCACTTAACCACTGTGCAACCAGGGCTCCTTGTATCAGAATTAGAGATCATGAAAGCCAGAAGCAGGCTTAGAGATCGGCTAGTTGAAACCCTGACTTCTATGGATAAGGAAACAGTCCCAGGGTGGAGCAAATGTGCTCAACTCAAATCATAAATAAGTGACAGGACGAGGACTAAAGTAGGACTTCTGAGGAGCAGTCCAGTGGTTTTCTTATACGGCATCATGCCTTCCTACTTTTCCGGGTGTACTTCAGTTTTTGTGTTTAAGAATAGTCAGTTTTGAAGTCCCCAAAATGACTGGCTAAATTAAGCTCCTAGCTAAAGAACCTGGCCATATGCTCCCTCACTTGTTCCTTATACCTTCTACTTGATCTTATGTCCATTTCCCTCACACAGGCAAACACATTTACCTAAGAAGGCAGAAGGTGAGACCGTCCCGTTACTTCGTGACACCATAACACTGATGCCTGTCTCTATAAAGGGCACAGAGAAGTCGACCACCTCGGACCGCTCCTCATTGATGGTGAGTGACCCCACAGCCATGTAAGCCCTCTTCATGACCACCTGGGGAAAAAGGAACAATCTCCAGTTAGAACATTCAGGAAGGCCGGGGCCACCACGAGGAAAACACTCTTTGTATGGCAGGAACAGTGACTTCCATTTACTATTTTATATTTTTCCAAATGTCTAAAATGAGCATTTTTTTTTTTTTATTGTACTTCAGGTGAAGGCTTACAGAACAAATAGTTTCTCATGAAACAGTAGTACACATATTGTTTTATGACATTGGTTAACAACCCCACAACATGTCAACCCTCTAACTTCTCAACCTTTTTTTTTTTTTTTTTGGTGAAAATACACATAGCCAAAGATACACCATTTCAAAAATTTCTACATGCACAGTTCAGTGACATTGACTACGCTCTTCCAATTGTGCTGCTATTCTCACTTAAGATGAAGGCTTACAGAACAAAACAGTTTCTCATTTAACAGTTACTACACATGTTGCCCTATGACAATGGTTAACAATCTCACAACACATCAACAATATCCTTACTCAACCTTGGGTTCCCTATCACCAGCTTCCTTGTCCCCTTCTGCTTTCTGGCCCTTGTCACTGGACTACTGTACCTCATTAGTCCCATTTGGTTTTACAGGGCTGTCCACTCCCAGGCTGAACAGTGAACCTAGGAGATAACTTCACCACTGAGCTAAAAGGGTGTCTGGGGGCCATACTCTCGGGGTTTCTCCAGTCTCCTTTAGGCCAGTAAATCTGGTCTTTTTTTTTTGTGAGTTAGAATTATGCTCTACATCCTTCTCCAGCTCTGTCCAGAACCCTCTATTGCGATCCTGGTCAGAGCAGTCAGAGGTGGTAGCCGGGCACCATCTAGCTGTACTGGACTCAGTCCGGTGGAGGCCTTGGTAGCTGTGGACCATTAGTCCTTCAGACTAATCTTTTCCTTGTATCCTGTTCTCTTCATTCTCCCTTGCTCCTGAACGGATGAGACCAGTGCAGTATCTTAGATGGCCGCTCACAGGCTTTTAAGACCCCAGACACTACTCACCAAGTTAGAATGTGGAACATTGTCTTTATAAACTGTGTTATGCCTGTTGAGCTAGATGTTCCCCGAGACCATGGTCCCCACAGCCCTCCGCCCAGCAATTCAGTCCTTCAGGGAGTTTGGATGTGTCTATGGGGCTTCCATGACCTCTCCTTGTCCAAGTTGTGCTAGTTTCCCCTGTATTGTGTACTGTCTCACCCTTCACCCAAGATACCACTTATCTATTGCCTATAAAGTGAGCATGTCTTTTTATATTTAAAGGAAACAAAATAAATTGAAGGTGGAAATGGCCCTTACTTCCTGACACTCACCTCTCCAATCATACCATTCCAAGTTCCATTGATTTTCTTGCCATGCTTGCCATTGGTAACCAGGTAAAGGTCATAGGTGAACTTCACAGATTTAGAAATTTTCTTAAGGATGTCGATACAGAACCCCTTGCAGCATTTTTTGATGTAACCTGGCTCCTCATCTGTTTTATTCCTAACCAGTTAAAGAAACAAACAAACACACACAAAAAAAAACAAGGCTTTATACAATAGGCAAAACACCACCTTTTGCCATTAAAACTCCACCCCCAAAGCAGGTCCCCCTTCACAGATCAGCGCAATTTATACCAGACCTGAGTAAGGCAATAAATCAGACCATAAGATCACAATACTCTCATTATCTAATCACATTAAACCATGTTTTCTTACAATTTTTAATGTTTCTTTCTGGAATAATATACCTCAGGAAAGTAGGTATATCCTAAGGGTTCAGTTTGATGAATTTTCACAAACTAAGCCCACCCCTTTGACCAGCACCAAGATCCAGATACAGAAAGTTACCAGAACCTTAGAGGCCTCTCAGTGCTCCTTACCACGTACTTCCTATCCTCACCAAAGAGAACCATTATCTTGACTTCTAACAGCATAGATTAGTTTTATCTATTTCTAAAAATGTTTCTAAATCTCCAATTTTCAGGACATGCTGACCCAAGAAAATATACAGGCAGTCCCTGAGTTCTGAATGCCAGACTTACATACAACCCGTAGTTATGAACCAACCCCCATAAAGCCTATTACGTTAAAAATTCCAGGTACATACAATGGTTTGTAGTAACAGACAGGTGCTACTTCGTGACACGCATCAAAACATTATCATTATTATTATTATAACTGTATTATTATCATGTTGCAGACATTCTAGTGTATCTGGAAGCGTTTCTTTACTGTTTTTATGCAGAGAAAGGTATACTATATACTAAGATAAACACTTGACTGACTGACGTTAGATATGAACCATACCTAACTGTTCGAACTTACATACAAATTTGACTTAAAGACAGATTAAGGAACGGAATTTGCTTGTCATCTGGCAACTGCCTGTACGTCAACATCAATAGTAAATTTAAATCTCCAAAAACTTGAGACCCTGGTCATGCAGGCCATGCAAGGCCAGAGAAATGTTAGCATGGTGAGCAGTAACTCTCCCAGGCCATGGGCTGGATAGAACCAGACATCAGACCACAGGGCTGCCAGTCATTCCGTAACACAATAGTAACTAACAGTCAGACATGGTGCCCAATTCAGTCTACGCTTCACCTCCCAGGCCAGCCAGGTGTTAGAGCTGGATCAAATCTGACTACCCCGGGTCACCCGGAGCCATTGGGGGAGGTGCCGTACTCGGAGATGATGCGTTTTTGGCAGGGAACTGTGTTCCTCATGCAGGTTCCACTCAGAGGGTCCACGCTTTCCACAATGACAAACGGAGCCTCCTCCAAGGTCACAATGCTCAGGTGGTCATCCTCCTGCTCTTCCGTCTCAGGACACATTCGAGGCCACACGTAGTACTTCATCTGCAGGGATTTGTCTTTCCACTTCCCCACCTGTACAGGGATGAACAGAAGACTCAGAAACCACTGGCCACAAACTAATAGCCTCTCCCGGCATCGCCTAATCTTCCCAGGAAGCTGTTAAACAAAGACGATTCGATGCAGGTATCCTATGTAAGAGAGAATACTTTATAAGCCATATGCTATAACCCTCAAAATGAGACTGATGTGTCTAAATCTAAGAAAGATGATTCATTCATTTACTCATCCACTTACCAAACATTAAATAAGGACCTACTATGTGCCAGGCATCACGCTGAACACTGTGGCTCAAAGAAGCCTCATTCAGCCCTGTATAAAGCTCACACTGAGTGAAGGAGTCAGAAACGTAAACAAACGTTTACAGAGCTGTGTGGTAAGTGCTAAAACTGACGCCTATACCAAGTGCTGTGAGGATGCCAGAGTTTCCTGTGTTATGTGTGACTGTCGGCTTTTCCTACTAACTGTAACAAGGAGCACGATAGTGAGAGCAGCAAATAGCTTTGGAAAGGTCAACAAAATGACTGAAGCAAATGAGCCAGAAGGATGTGTTCTGGCTTGTAACAGAGGTTCAGTGGGAGCTGAGTGGGGAACTGGGTAGATGTGAATTGGAATAAAATGGTAAGTCAGGATGAAAGAATACTGACACAGGTTGGCTGGGGAAGGAGTGTGGATGGGCTGGTGATGAACACCATGGGTCAAGGCAGATGTGCACCTGCTGGGCCAGGTAGAAGCCCCGGGGTAATCAGACAGGTCTCTCTGTGAGCTGCCAGGTACGGCCACATGGCTGCACACCGTCCAAGCCGGGAGCACCATTCTTTCCCACTGCAGGGTTGCTATCAGTTGGAATCGACTTAATGGCAATGGCGTTTGTTTGTTTAACAGTGTGAACGGCGCCCCCTGGAGGCAAGTACGTGGAGCCCCTGCTGCCATTCATCAGGAGAAATGTGTGGGTTCCATTATCTTTGAGAAGAGTCATTCATTCCTATTTCATAATAAAATCTACATGATTTTCTTGGTGCATCCATGTTCTCACTCTGCCATTGAGTTTATTGAAGGAGGAGGAACACCTCTTCATTTTCTATACCGAGCATCTTAATTATGACAAGGGATTATGGATTGCAAGCCCCTGCATATTCCCAATCCGTGATCTCCTAAATGCAGTACTGCAAATTAGTAGAACAGGTGAGACATCAAGAATACAAAACTAACGGATTAAGTACGTACATCTCATAAGAAGCAACAAGCTGGCAGTATTTCATAAAATTTTAAACACATGTATTTGCTTGGATTTACAGATTCATATAGAACCTAAACACCCTCCTTTCTCTGGTTCTCCTTTTGCCTACGCTTAGGTTTCTATCTAGTGCCTCCCTAGGTGTGGCCTGTACCTTCCTCCCCCTCGTCTAGCCGAGCTGCCCACTTCCCATGTCCTACTTAGGCCTGCACAGCCACTGCCCTAGTTTTACTGCATCATTAAAACATGGGCAGCGGCTTGGTGTCCTGGGCTGTCTTGTTTGGCACCTTCACAGTCCTTCCTTGGCATTAGCCCTGATGCTGATTGGTTTTCTCTCACGTGTGCAGACCATGCTATGCTTGTGTGTCCAGAATTACACGCTGAACCAAACATTTACCTTCCTTTATCTGCATAGTTTTCTTGCTACTGTTGGTCCTGATTTTGGTGTCAATCCAAATATTGCTAACATGAGACTTATTTCTGAAGCAGAATTTTCTGAATAGCTTCCCAGCCATGTGGAGATATTCATGTCCTTTGCCATTGGCTGGGGGGAAGTGGGCTTTGGCAAGAGAAGAGCTAGTCCTGAGGGCCCATCATGTTGGTCACTTCCAGCCCTAAGCAGCTATATACTTACCCCAGTGGCCAAATGGATACTTTTCTCTAAGTGTTAAATGATGTGAAAAGGCTGGAAGCTCTAAAGTAATTCGTTTAAATTTTTTTTCACTCCTATCGTCTTTCCTCAATAGCACCTTCTGATTTTTCCTTTTAAATCTAGGTTTCTTCTCTTTTATTAGCCTCACTCATTGTAACCAGGAACCCATTCTGGGATTATGGCAGTAAACTTCACAGCTCACATAAGGTTCACCTCAGAATCCACTGTGGACACTGCTGCCAAGTGCCTCTTAAACACCGCTTTGTCCTATAATTCGCTATTCAAAAATTTCAACAACCTCTCACTGCCTTTAGGATTGTAGCCAAACCTTTCACCGAGGTGGTCAAGCTCTTTGCATTTGAGCCTAACCTACCTTGATAATGTTAATTTCACTTTTCCAAAACATGAATCCTCTGTTCAACTCGGAAAAGGAAATTGCTGGTATTTGGAACCAACGTGGCTCACCAGGAACCGACTGCAGCAAACCGGCTGCGTTTTCTTTTCTGCACTGAAGCTGCAAGATAGAAATCCTGCACACGCAGCATTTTGACGACGTTTCCCGTGACTTTCTTGTGAACAAGATGGAATATAATATGGATTATTGTACACTTTGATTTGAAAGGGATTTACAAACTGTATCCAAAAAGAAAACAAATAATTGTTTAAGGAATCAATGCCAATATGGAAAAAGGTCTCTAGTGACATGCTGTCATGGATTGAATTGTGTGCCCCCAAAATATCTGTCAACTTGGCTGGGTCATGATTCCCA
>NW_004444120.1:2502481-2512572 GCF_000243295.1 Trichechus manatus latirostris
CTCATTGTGGTTTTAATTTGCATTTCTCTAATGGTTAAGCCAATCTCTTTTGAGATATAAAAGAGAAAAGCGAGCAGAGACACATGGGAACCTCATACCACCAAGAAAGCAGTGACGGGAGCAGAGCGTGTCCTTTGGACCTGAGGTTTCTGCATAGAGAAGCTCCCAGACCAAGGGAAGATTGATGACATGGACCTTTCTACAGAGCTGACTGGGAAAGCGTTCCCCGGGAGCTGACACCCTGAATTTGGACTTGTAGCCTACTGGACTGTGAGGAAATAAACTTCCCTCTGTTAAAGCCATCCACTTGTGGTATTTCTGTTAGAGCAGCACTAGATCACCAAGACACACGCCAAGGAACTCTGTTCTTAGAATGGACTCGCACAGTGTTTTAGAAAACAAAATAGAAGTCATGCTCACAAAATTGCAGATAACACAAAGCTAGAAGGGATAGAAGATACGCTCGCTGCATTGCAGAATCAAGTTTGGAAGAGCTATGAATTAATTGGCATGACAGACTGAACCAAATGGAATGAAATTTAACACTGTTTATACATAAAGTCTAGCATTTAGAGCTTTTAAAAAGCAACTACACAGTATTGAAAAGGAGATATTTCCATTATAAAGGCTATTGCAATAACAAATGGCTACATTATAGACCTCCAGTATCTGGCTTAGGAGGTGAAGGGAGGGCATGATGATCCTACTCTGCTCTGTGTTCATCTTACCACAGCTGGAAGACCAGGTTTTGATCCTATAATTCTATGATCTGCTAATTTTCATTAAATATACCATTCTCACTTCTCCAACAGTAATTTGTTCCTGCAGCTCCCCTCTAGCATGCCCTTTCCCAACTTCCAAGCTAGCTGCATCTCACACTTACATCACTTAAACGCAAATCAACCAACAACAATTGTAAACCAGCTTCGTGCCAGCCACTGGGCCAAGCGCTAGAGATAACAATACCAGATAGCATTTACTGAATGCTTAATACTGCTAGGCACTGAATATTCTAGTAATCTCATTCATCTTCATAGCAAGCCTGTCAGATGGAGACTATTATTTAATGTTTCATTTTACAGATGACTACAGAGAGGTTTGATGACTTCCCATGGTCCCAGGGTAAATGAAGTTCAGCGTCAGAATTTGAAGCTGGGCTGTCCGACTCCAGAGCTTGGTCTCCTGCCCAATGCACCACAGTGTTTCTCTCATAATGAAAGAGTAAGACATGGTCCCTGTCCTTCAAGGATAGTCTTGTGGGGAAAGACTATCTATTGACAATAATATCAAGTAAGGCACTGAAAATTACACTAATAAAAGGTATGAATAAAGTACTCTGGGATTCAGAGTAGTAGTATTTGTGAAAGGGTCAGGCAAAAGCCTCATGGAGATGCTTATCTTTGGGCTGGCTCAAAGTGATGGCTCATTAGGTGAAGAGTTCTTTATCCACTGAGGCAACAGCAAGAGCAAAGGATCAGAGTCGTACGGATGTTTGATGGAAGAACCATGGACGGCCCTTCACAACGATAGCTACAGTGTGTGGGGAGAAATGGTCTAGCTCAGTTCTCTTCCTCCTTAAACCCTACTCACTCTACCCAGATAATCTCTATCGCCCTCGAAACGTGATTAGATTGTGTGCATCTCTTCCCAAATCGGAGTTCAGTGGCATCAGCTTGACAGCTTGAAAGCGACCATAAAAAACCCATCGCCATCAAGTGAATTCTGACTTATAGTGACCCTACAGGACACAGTGAATTGCCCCATAGGGTTTCCAAGGCCGTAATCTTTACGGAAGCAGACTGTCACATCTTTCTCCCATGGAGTGGCTGGTGGGTTCAAACTGCCGACCTTTCAGTTAGCGGTTGTAGCTCTTAACCACTGTGCCACCAGGGCCATGGGTATCATTAAATGGGAAAATACTATAAATCAGGGCTTCCTTCACCCCCCTACTCTCCAGTTGCTAAACATTTACCAGCTTACCACTGCCTAGAACAACCACATCATTCATTTTCTCATGTTACTTGCTACCTTCTTTATTGATCTTTTAACTTTTCATGTGACTTGTCTTGTCTCCTAAACTAAATTTTAAATACCCCGTAAGTATTTCTGTGACAAAGGACAAGTTCCTAAAACTCCCTGGGCCTCAGTTTCAACATCTGTAAAATAAGGGAGTGCATTTCTAAGGTGCTGCTATGGATTGAATTGTATCCCCCAAAAACTTATGTCAACTTGGCTAAGCCACGATTCCTGGTATTGAGTGGTTGTCCACCATTTTGGATCTGATGTGATAATCCTTTGTGTTGTAAATCCTAACCTCTATGATGTTAATGAGGCAGAATTAGAGGCAGTTATGTTAATGAGGCAGGACTGAATCTACAGGACTAGACTGTATCTTGAGTCAATCTCTTTTGAGATATAAAAGAAAGAAGCAAGTAGAGAGGAGAGAGAACTCACGCCACCAAGAAAGAAGCACCAAGAATGGAGCGTGTCCTTTGGACCTGGGGTCCCTGCACTGAGAAGCTCCTACACCCAGGGGAAGCTTGATGACAAGGACCTTCCCCAGAGCCAACCGAGACAGAAAGCCTTCCCCTGGAGCTGGTACCCTGAATCGGACTTCTAGCCTCCTAAACTGTGAGAGAATAAATTTCTCTTTGTTAAAGCCATCCCCTTGTGCTATTTCTGTTAAAAATTTCATGATTCCATGATCTCTTTAGGACGGGGGCTCTCTACTAAACTTCCCACAGATTACAGCCAATGGAAAGGTGTTCTTACTTATTTCCTAAATGGAAGGCAGTCTCCAAATTGTTTAAATAAAAGATTACCTTGTCTTAAAGTCATGATTCTTTGTTGTTTCTTCAAGGATGATTGCAATCAGAAGGAAAGATAACAAATTCCTTGAGGACTAAAGGAGAATTTTTCTTTTTTTTTTTTGGAAAAAAAATACTGCTATAAGTATCAGATTTCATAGTGTCAATAAAACAGGGCTCATATTGAACATATTTAGATAGCGTTACCTCAAATTCTTCATGGAGTAAGGCGTGTTATCAAAAACAAGCTGCTGTAGAGTCAATTCCAACTCACAGGGACCCCAAGGGTGCCAGAGTAGAACTGTGCTCCATAGGGTTTTCAATGGCTGATTTTTTAGAAGTAGATCACCAGGACTTTCTTCCGAGGTGCCTCTGAGTGGACTTGAACCTCCAACTTTTGGGTTGAGAGCTGAGAGTGTTAACCGTTTGCACCACCCAGGGACTTTAAGGCACGTTAGAAATAGACAACTAAAATTAAATAAAACAGGAAATATTTATGTAGAAGAACAAAGTGTGTTTGGAGTAATTCTTATTTCAAGAAGGAGAAAGCTTGATGAAAATATCAAACATGGAAGGTGATAAAGAACAGTAAATACAGAAACAAAAAGTTTGAGACGCTGAAATTGAGATTTTTTCCAGGATGTTTGAAATGGTATGAGTGTATAATATTGGAAATTCAGAGACTAGTAGGAAGTGAGGTTAACAGGAAATATTTCCAAGAAAATCCAGTAAGAAAAACTGAATGGAGAATTTATAGTCAAGATTAAAATATGATCAGAAAAGAAACCTTGAGAAATAATGAAGAAAATGTCTGTAGAGTACTCTGAATTCCTTAGAGATAAGCACTTAAACAAACATTACCACAAGCACATTTAACAACAACATCTGTCTATAAAAAATTCAGTTATCTGACATAATAACATTTAAAAAGATCTCCTGAGGACTGAAATCATCTTTCTCAAGAGGAAAAGCAATCTTTGCTTAGGTTCCTCAGAAAAACATGGAGTCTTTTTTTAGGGTTTTATACAAGATGAACATCTGTACAGCTGAGATTTTCTCCTCAGAAGGAAGTCTACCCCACAAACCCATGGCGCATTAGTCTTTCTTTATGATAATTCCTGAGAACCAAACTCTGGTGCTTTTAGACTTCAAAGTCTTCCTTCTGCTAACAGATTTCCCCCATTACCACCAGTGAAATTGGGACCAATTAGCACCCTGACAAAGCCAAGCATCAAAGAAGACCATGGGGACCATGTTCCCCACTGCAAGCCCCTGAGTTTGTCGCTTCACCACAAATAGCCGGCGTTCACAGCAGGGTGAGCACATCATGGTGGAGAAGGGAGAGAGACCAGTCAGGGCATCGCTGCTGTGAATGCTGCTGCAGGACTCGTACACATAAGCAGAGGACATCAGTCTCCCCAGGCTGCCTCTCTCATCTGCACAGAAAGTCATTTTTTAACAAACAAAGGCATTCATTAGAGCCTCTTTAGGCGTCAAAGGTTATTTTTCACAAATCAAAGCATTTTTGTTTCTTGCTTGAGATGACATCTGGATCTAACACTAAGCACTTGCTGCTTATTTTAAACCTTCATCTGATTTTTAAAATGCAAAATTTAAAGCTACATGTGATTTCCCTGAGCAAGCTGAAGGAGCAAGAGGAATCTCAGCAAGGCTGCCAGAATTCTGCATCCCATTCAGTCCCAAATACGGGCACTGCTGGTTCAGTGGTAGATTCTCGGCTTCCATGTGGGAGACCTGGGTTTGATTCCCGGTGAATACGCCTCATGCAGAGCCACCACCCATCTGTCAGTGGAGGACCGAGTGTTGCTGTGATGTTGAACAGGTTTCAGTGGAGCTTTCAGACTAAGACTAGGAAGAAAGGCCTGGCAATCTACGTCCAAATATCAATCAATAAAAATCCTCTGCAGTATTTGGTTCCATTGTACTTGAGGTCCCCGGGAGTCACCGACCAACAACAACACTCTGTAGCAAACAGATGTCAAAGCAGGCAACCCTTCCTCGTGGTGGGCTGGTGCCGCCCTTGGGCAGGCCCTATCCGCCTTCTGACAGAGCAGAAATTGGAGGACGGGAGGGCACTCCCATTTCTCCTTCTTCAAGGATATACCTCTTAGCTCTAAGGGTTTTTAAAGGTTGAATGTATGACAGTACATCTTCATTCTTCTCAGGCTTTATTTTTTCTTATCCATCCATGCTTCTGCCCCTTTGTAACCAAGTGAGCATTCTGGTATATGGCCATCTAACACCTTTCTCCACATCCATTCAAAATACACAGATATGAGGAAGGGGTTATGTGTGAGTGTGTATGTATGAGTGTGTGTTTTTCCAAAATCAGATCATGATATATACATTTCTCTACCATTTGCTTTTCCTACTTAACGGTACTTCAGAGGCTTTCTTTGAACTCAATACACAGTAGGTCTAACTCATTTTCATAGCTGCCTAATCGACATAATATGAATGGGCTTCAATTCAATCATACCCCAGTTGATAAATACGTAGGATAGTCCCCCTAAAGAAAAATAAACTTACAAAAATCTAGAACACATACGTTGGTATTTCTAAAGCATCAAGTCCTGGTAATGGAAAAACAGAATCAAAGTGTATTTATAATTTATATTCTTCCATGTTCTCGGTGTTGCCAAAAGTCTGCAACAGCAAGAACACTGAAATCCCCTTCAGCAAAGCGTAAGAGAGCTCCTTGCTCACATTCTCACCAGCACGAGGTTTTATCACTATTAAATGTTTGCCAATCTAAGGAAGGAAAAATGGTAGCTCATTGCTCTAATTTTCATCTCCCTGGTTTGCAGTGAGCCAGAGCAACTTTCTACACCTGTTAGCCATGGAGATTTTCGTCGTTTACCCTCCACTCACATCCTTTACCATTTCCTACTGAGCTGTTTGTCCTTCTTATCTGTTCTCAGGGAAGAGCTCCTGGTGTAGTATGATAGTAACCCTTTATCTGTCAGATGTGCTTGAAATATTGTTCCTGCTCTGCAATTTGTCCTCTGACTGCTTCTGGTTTTATTTATTTATTTTTTCCAAACACAAAACTTTTTTTCTTTTTTGAAGTAAAATGTCTTATAGGATTTCTGACTTCTCATTTGACTCAAAAAAAGAAAAAAGTCTACCCCACTCTCAAAGTGTTCTTCTTTATTCCTTCTTGGTATATTTTGGTATTATTTTGCTTTTTCTGTTGGTCATTGGTTCAAATCCACCAGCCACTCCATGGGAAAAAGATGTGGCAGTCTGCTTCCATAAGGATAACAACCTCAGAAACCCTTTGGGGCCGTTCTAGTCTGTCCGACAGGGTCGCTATGAGTCTCAATCAACCCCAGGACAGTGGATACTATGCGTGATAACCTGGCTGTCTATAGTTGTACAGTCTCCCCTCTGCTCAGCCCTTCCCCTGCCTGGAACACAGCTCCCTCTCCCACGTTTCTCAAATTCTCTGCCTCCTCCGGCCTGTCTCAGGCCTCATCATCTCCAGGATGCTGTCTCTGATCACCGAGGCTCAGATCACTCTGTTATTTGATCTCCCATAATAATTTTGTGTGTCAACCTCTCCCTTTGGCAATTATGTTAAAATGTTAGCTAGATTTTTTTTTATGGTGGTAAAAATATATATATCACCAAACATTTGCCAATTCAACATTTTTTACATGTACCATTCAGTGACACTGATTACGTTCATCATGGTGTCCAACCATCCCCACCATGTGTTCTCATATTATTCCATCACCCTTAACCGAAGCTCGGCGCTCAAGCTGAGCTCTGACTCTCTTCTTTCCCTCTTCTTCCTGCCCCTGGTAACCACTAACAGACTTTCATCACTGTACATTTGCCTATTCTGTACTTTGGTATGCAAATCCTATTTCTGAATGAATGGGTCTATAAGCAATTTGAGGACAAAACCAAACCTGTTGCCTTTGAGTCAATTCTGACTCATAGTGACCCTCTCTTGGTGGCCCTTGTAGTGGCTTAAACAAGTTTGTGCTGAGTAAATGATTGACTGATGTCAGTGGGGAAAAAAAAATACATCCGACCCTCCACAAAGGCCGCGCTAGATCTCTCTCCAGTGTTTTTCCACTACAGATGCAGGATTTAAAGACTGCCCCACATACTGCCTCTCTTTGTTCTGTCTCTCTTCAGCCTCCCTGGTTATAAGGCTGGTCTGGCCAGACTCATGTCCACGTGAATTGCTAGAAGTATCATGGCACAGTCTGCTGCACGGGGTCTCTAACAAGGCCACTGGGCCAGGGTTTGATGTTCTTTCTCCTAATCATTTGTATACTCAGTGACGTCTGCATTTAGAAATCAGCCAGCATTTGAAAAACAATTTTCATATTCAGATTTGATCCATGGCTGTATGTGGCCCATTTGCTTCAGCACTGACTGAGCCCAGGGCGGGTGACTCTGGGCACACATGCCAAAGGGGGGCCCCCAGCCATTCTTTCCTGGCTCCGTGTGGCTCACCCAGTGACACTGAGACATCAGTTGCATCTCAGACCTCTGCTCTCCACAGTGACTCACTGCCTTTCCAAGTCAGCCTGTGGGTACCCGCGGTTGCCGCTAGTCTGGCCTCTGAGTGTTCCTTCTTCCCCAGGCCTTTCTCCCTCCACATCTCCTGCTCTGGAGAGTGAGGGGATGGGAACGTGAAGGAGGTGGAGTAGGACCTGGTATCAATAAAGGAAGTTGCGGATTTCCTTGGTCATTACAAATAACACCACAAACGGGTGTGATAATAAAGTAACTGTAGCTATTGTGGGCCAGGCCCTGTGCCAGGCACTTCACATAGAGTTATATCATTTAATTGCCACGAACTCCCTAAAAGGGAGATATTATTATGCCCACATATGAATGAAAACACTGAGGATCACTGAGGGGCCAGGATTTTACCCGCGATCCATTTGACTCCCAAAGCCTGTGTTTTGCTCACCACGCGATGCAGCCAAGAGAATATTCCTCACCTCTTTATTCCTTACAACCTTTCCGTGATCTGAAGGGAGCAGAAGAGTCTGCTTCAGTCCCACAGCCTCCCACCTTGACCCCAGCCTCCTCAGACCTGGTCTGATGTTTGTGTCTAAAGGGTTCTAAAGGCCTAAATGCACCAACAAAGAGACAGAGAACGGCAGATTGGATTAAAAAAACATGATCCGTCTATATGCCGCCTACAAGAGACACACCTTAGACTTAAAGACACAAATAAACTAAAACTCAAAGGACGGAAAAAAACAGATCAAGCAAACAACACTCAAAAAAGAGCAAAAGTGGCAATATTAATCTCTGACAAAATAGACTTTGAAGTAAAATCCATCACAAAGGATAAGGAAGGACGCTATATAATGATTAAAGGGTCAATACACCAGGAAGACATAACCAGAATAAATACTTACCCATCCAATGACACAGTTCCAAAATATATATAAAAAAACTCTAACAGCATTGAAAAGAGAGATAGACTGCTCCACAATAATAGTAGGAGACTTCAACATACCACTTTCGGTGAAGGACAGGACATCTAGAAAGAAGCTAAATAAAGACACAGAAGATCTAAGTGCCACAATCAACCAACTTGATCTCACAGACATACAACGAGCACTTCACCCAACAGCAGCCACGTATACTTTCTTTTCCAATGGACGTGGAATGTTCCCCAGAATAGATCACATATTAGGCCGTAAAGCAAGCCTTAACAGAATCTAAAGCATTGAAATATTACAAAGCATCTTTTCTGACCATAAAGCCATAAAAGTAGAAATCAACAACAGAAAAAGGAAAAAAAAAAATCAAACACATGGAAACTGAACAACGCCTTATTCAAAAACTACTGGTATATAGAAGAAACTAAAGATGGAATAAAGAAATTCATAGAATCAAATGAGAATGAAAACACATCCTACCAGAACCTTTGGGACACAGCAAAAGCAGTGCTCAGAGGCAGGTTTACAGCAATAAATGCACACATCCAAAAAGAAGAAAGGGCCAAAATCAAAACATTAACCCTACAACTGGAACAAGCAGAAAGACAGCAGCAAAAGAAGCCGTCAGGTGCCTGAAGAAAGGAGATAATAAGAAATAGGGCAGAATTAAATGAAATAGAGAACAGAAAAAACAATTTAAAGAGTTAACAAACCAAAAGCTGGTTCTTTGAAAAGATCAACAAAATCGATAAATCACTGGCCAAGATGACAAAAGAAAAACAGGAAAGGAAGCAAATAACCCATATAAGAAATGAGATGGGTGATAATCACAGCAGACCCAAATGAAATTAAAAGAATCATAACAGAATACTATGAAAAACTGTACTCTAACAAATTTGAAAACTTAGAGGAAATGGACAAACTTGTAGAAACCCACTATCTACTTACCTACATAAACTAACACAAATAGAGGCAGAACAACTAAATAAACCCATAACAAAAGAAGACATTGGAACGGTAATTTAAAAACTCGCAACAAAAAAAAGCCCTGGCCTGGATGGCTTCACTGGAGAATTCTACCAAACTTTCAGAGAAGAGTTAACACCACCACTACTAAAGGTATTTCAGAGCATAGAAATGGATGGAATACTCCCACACTCATTCTATGAAGCCAGCATAACCCTGATACCAAAACCTGGTAAAGACACCACAAAAAAACAAAGTAACAGACCAATATCCCTCAAGAACACTGACGCAAAAATCCTCAACAAAATTCTAGCCAATAGAATTCAAAACATATTAAAAAAATAATTCACCATGATCAAGTGGGATTTGTACCACGTATGCAGGGATGGTTCAACATTAGAAAAACAATCAATGTAATCCATTACATAAATAAAACAAAAGACAAGAACCACATGATCTTATCAATTGATGCAGAAAAGGCATCTGACAAAGTCCAATACCCATTCATGATTAAAAAAAACCTCTCAGCAAGGTTGTGGAGAGACTGGAACACTTATACCCTGTTGGTGGGAATGTAAAATGGTACAACCACTTTGGAAATCGATTTGGCGCTTCCTTAAAAAGCTAGAAATAGAAGTACCATATGATCCGGCTATCCCCCTCCTTGGAATATATCCTACAGAAACAAAAGCCATCACACGAATAGATATATGCATACCCATGTTCACTGCAGCACTGTTCACAATAGCAAAAAGATGGAAGCAACCTAGATGCCCATCAACGGACAAATGGATAAACAAATTATGGTATATCCACACAATGGAATATCATGTAATGATAAAGAACAATGATGAAGCTGTGAAACATCGTATAACAT
>NW_004444120.1:2513332-2540050 GCF_000243295.1 Trichechus manatus latirostris
GAAAAAGAAAAAAAGGGCATCCAAATTGGTAGGGAAGAAGTCAAAGTATCTCTATTTGCAGATGATATGATCTTATACACAGAAAACCCCAAAGAATCTACAAGAAAACTACTGGAACTAATAGAAGATTGCAGCAAAGTTTCAGTAAACAAGATAAACATACAAAAATCAGCTGGATTCCTCTACACCAACAAAGAGAACTTTGAAGAGGAAATCACAAAATCAGTGCCATTTACAATAGCCCCCAAGAAGATAAAATACTTAGCAATAACTCTAACCAGAGATGTAAAAAACCTATACAACCTATACAATGAAAACTACAAGGCACTACTGCAAGAAACCAAAAGAGACCTCCATAAGTGCAAAAAGATACCTTGCTCATGGATAGGAAGACTCAACATTGTGAAAATGTCAAATCTACCCAAAATAATCTACAGATACCATGCAATCCCAATCCAATTTCCAAAGGCATTTTTTAATGAGATGGAGAAACAAATCACCAACTTCATATGAAAAGGGAAGAGGCCCTGGATAAGTAAAGCATTACTGAAGAAGAAGAACAAAGTGGGAGGCCTTGCACTACCTGATTTTACAACCTATTATACCGCCATGGTAATCGAAACAGCCTGGTACTGGTACAACAGATACATAGAACAATGGGAACAGAATTGAGAATCTAGACATAAAATCATCCACCTATGAGAAGCTGATATTTGACAAACGCCCAAAGTCTGTTAATTGGGGAAAAGATAGTTTCTTTAACAAACAGTGCTAGCATAACTGGATATCCATCTGCAAAAAAATGAAATAAGACCCATACCTCACACCATGCACAAAAACTAACTCAAAATGGATCAAAGACCTAAATATAAACTGTAAAACGATAAAGATCATGGAAGAAAAATAGGGGCAACACTGGGAGCCCTAACACATGGCATAAACAGAATACAAACCATAAGTAACAATGCACAAACTCCAGAAGAGAGACTAGATAACTGGGAGCTCCTAAAAATCAAACACTTATGCTCATCAAAAGACTTCATCAAAAGAGTAAAAAGACAACCTACAGACTGGGAAAAAAATTTTGGCCATGACAAATCCGATCAGCATCTAATCTCTAAAATCTGCAAGATACTGCAAAATCTCAACAACAAAAAGACAAATAACCCAATTAAAAAATGGGCAAAGGATATGAACAAGTACTTTGCCAAAGAAGACATTCAGGTGGCTAACAGACATATGAGGAATTGCTCACGATCCATTAGAGAAATGCAAATCAAAACTACAATGAGATACCATATCACCACAACAAGGCTAGGATTAATCCAAAAAACACAAAATAATCAATGTTGGAGAGGTTGTGGAGAGACTGGAACACTTATACCCTGTTGGTGGGAATGTACAATGGTACAACCACTTTGGAAATTGATTTGGCGCTTCCTTAAAATGCTAGAAATAGAAGTACCATACGATCCAGTAATCCCACTCCTTGGAATATATCCTAGAGAAACAAGAGCCATCACATGAATAGATATATGCACACCCATGTTCATTGCAGCACTGTTCACGATAGCAAAAAGATAGAAACAACCTAGATGTCCACCAATGGATGAATGGATAAACAAATTATGGTTTGTTCCCACAATGGAATACTATGCAATGATAAAGAACAATGATGAATCCGTGAAATATGTTATAACATGGAGGAATCTGTAAGGCATTACGCTGAGTGAAATTAGTCAGTCGCAAAAGGACAAATATTGTATAAGACCACTATTATAAGAGCTCAAGAAAAGGTTTAAACATAGAAGAAAATATTCTTTGATGGTTATGAAGGTGGGAAGGGAGGGAGGGGGTATTCACTTGCTAGACAGTAGACAAGAATTATCTTAGGTGAAGGGAAGGACAAGACACACTACGGGGCAAGTCAGCACAACTGGACTAAACCAAAGCTAAGACGTTTCCTGAATACAACCAAACGCTTCGAGGGACAGAGTAGCAGGGGCGAGGGTCTGGGGACCACGCTTTCAGGGGACATCTAGGTTGACTGGCATAACGAAGTATATTAAGAAAATGTCTGCATCCCACTTTGTTGAGTCACATCTGGGGTCCTAAAAGCTAGAGAGCGGCCATCTAAGATGCATCAATTGGTCCCAACCCACCTGGAGCAAAGGAGAATGTATACCATCAAAGACACAAGGAAAGTATTAGCCCAAGAGATAGAAAGGGCCACATAAACCAGAGACTTCATCAGCCTTAGACCAGAAGAACTAGGTAGTGCCCAGCTACCACCAGTGACTGCCCTGACAAGGAACACAACAGAGAGTCCCTGACAGAGCCGGAGAAAAGTAGGGTGCAGAACTCAAATTCTAGTAAAAAGACCAGATTTAATATTTTGATTGAGACTGGAGGGACCCTGGAAGACACGGCCCCTGGACTTTCTGTTAGCCCAAAGCTAAAACCATTCCCAAGGCCAAGTCTTCAGACAAAGATTAGACTGGACTATGGGATATAAAATGATACTCATGAAAATGCACAGCTTCTGTCTGGAGGTGAGATGAGAAGGCAGAGAGGGTCAGAAGTTGGTTGAATGGACATGGGAAATCAGAGGTGGAAAGGAGGAGTGTGTTGTCACAGTACAGGGACAGCAACTAGGGTCATATAACAATGAATGTAAAAATTTTTGTATGAGAGACTAACTTCAATCGTAAACTTTCATTTAAAACACAAAAATAAAAAAAGAAAAAACATAAAGGGTTCTAAAGCCAAGTGGCAACTAAACTCCATGGTGGGGAACTGATGGTCAGGATGGCACAGGTAGTAGTTGCAGGCAGGGTACTGACGAGCTGAGTGACCTTTGGTGAGATATTTAACCTCTCTGTGCCTGGCACATGGTAGTCCTAAAGAAGTAATTGTTAGTTTTCTCTTCCTGCTTATTATTACAATCACTACTCCTACTGAAAGCGTCCGTGCAACTCCTTATCGTGCCTCACTTCCTCTGAAAACCAAAGCAAACCAAACCACTTGCCATCAGGTCCATTCCAACTCAGAGTGACCCTGTAGGACAGAGTACAGCTGCTCCCATAGAGTTTCCAAGGCTGTAATCTTTCAAGAAGCAGACTGCCACATCTTCATCCCATGGAGCAGCTGGTGGGGTTGAACTGCCAATCTTTCGGTGAGCAGTCGAGCGCTTAACTACCACGCCACCAGGACTCCTTAACTTCCTCCCAGAAACACAGTATTTTGTTTGCAAGTAGCAAGTTCGTAATACTGAGAAAAACTCAACTTCCAAAATTTTTAACTCAATTTGTTTCAAAATGTCAGGGTAAACCCCATGCAATTTTTTCAGTTTCATGCAGTATTATCATTCAGGTGCAAATAAAAACAGAAATCACAGGGGAAAAAAAACCACTACCCTTCTGGATTTACAAAAGGCCTTGAATCCAAAGAGCACACAGTGAGCCAGGTGCTCCCTCTCCATAAACTCTTCCCTGGCATAAGATGAATATTTTAGAAAGGGTATTCATTCCTTCAGGTCAGAGCATTCTGTAAGCAATTTGCTAAACAAGCTCAAGTAGGCTAAAGGACCCAACATGCTTTCCTGAAGTATGTGATGCCTTCCTGGCTCAAGGGCCAGAAACCTCCCAAGTTCCATCTCCCCATCCTTGGAAAGCAACCCTCAGAGTCCCATTCTGGAACTTGGAGGAGCTCAGCTACTGAGAGCTGAATTTTTGCCTTTTCCTCTGAGGGGCCTTCTTCTAAAGCAGGCCCCTTTTCTGGAACATCAAAACTGAGTCCTAAACCATCCTCTGGGCCATGATGGACCCAGGCAGGGACCCTTAAAACTTAAATAACATGGTCCTGTGGAAATTTTCATGTTATTACACTTCTCATTTCATCCCCTGATCCAGTCATAGCTGAGTGGTTGAGGGGTGGGGCACCTGACCAGTTGGGCCAATCTTTGAGATTTTTGGTCTCAGGATCAAAAACAGTGTTAATTCAGTCTTACTGTAGTTGCTTAAGTTATAATACGTAACATTCAGAAGCTATGGGCATCCATGATTTGTACCCTATGGAGAAAACTGGCCTATCAGGAAAGAGCAGAATGCAGCTAGTATACGCAAGTAAGACAGCACGCGTGGTTTTCGAGAGCATCAAAGTC
The DNA here is from genome assembly GCF_000243295.1 of Trichechus manatus latirostris. Lineage (NCBI taxonomy): Eukaryota > Metazoa > Chordata > Mammalia > Sirenia > Trichechidae > Trichechus > Trichechus manatus. Next base: position 2,517,495 of record NW_004444120.1, read on the forward strand.
CTAGGTTATAGCTATTCTGGAGGCTCAGCCACATTCCCACTGTAGGTTCTGTTGAACAATTCAGTTTCCTTTTAATAAATTTGACTTTTGCTTAAACTAGTTGAAGTTGGGTATCCACTCCTTACAACCAAAAATTTCCTCATAATGCACTGTGTATAGATCCATAAATGGCAATAGACAATAACAAGTGGCTATGTTCATGAAAAATAAATGAAATAATGCACACAAAAAGCTTTGCAAAATGCTTGTAGGTGGTGAGTGCTGAGTAAATGACAGCGGTGATGGTGGTCATGGTGGTATTTAACATCATCAAACTTCTGTGAACATCAGAGGAGCCCAGAAGTAGGTTGGGTCACCAGTGACAGGCAGACTCCACAGCCACTCCTTGGCAAGATTCTGCATAAATGCAAGGAAAAGCAAAGCAGGAAGTCACCACTCAAGCTCTTCAGAGTCGTGGGTTTAGACAGGGCCAACTGACCATAGTTATCACATCCCCTACCTGGCCCCCAAGCTTCGTGGGGGCTGCTTGGACAGTCACGTTGTCTACAGTTACAGACAGTCTCACTCATCAGGTCATTTGGCATCTCCTACAACCTGGCCCACATGCCAATCCCTGCTTCAAGGTCCAGTAGTTTCCATGTCTTCCTTTTCCTTTTCTACTCTTCATGCACCTCTTTGACAAATCCTTTCCCAGGATTAAGAGCTCATAAGCAGAAGCTTCCTATAAAGCCTCTACCTAGGAGTTCCCAAAACCAAGAAGGCGGCAGAAGTGGGATTTGAACTCACGTGGTCTGACACCAGAGCCTTTGCTTTACACCATTCCTCTCTACTGCCTCAAATAGTTGATAAGGCATATAAAATGCAGAGAGCAGTATTAGGCATGTAGTGATAATACTCAACAAATGGTATTGATCCAGAATAGTCCATTTGTCCTGCTCTCCTTAGGCAGCCCTGGGAGCCTTGGGCCTGCCATAGCATTAGAAGTCCTCCAGGGCAGGAGGAGGCTGAAAGGCATGAAGCAGAAGCAGTGCCATGATCTAGAAGGTACTGAGTTATCCTTGAAGACCCCTGGGAGCCAGAGAAGATTATACTGTTTTTCAGACAGCGCTTACTGCACTGATCCTTGGCTTCCTCTGCCCTTTGACTCCTGATCAGTCTCACCTCAGCCTCTTTCATGATCTCCCTCTGAATTTTCAATATTTAGGTATGTTTAAAGAAAAGGTTATTTGAAAATATGTAGGAATCTACCTTGAGATTGTAGACACACTGGGCTAGCACCTCTCCAAGTATATCTTAAGACACTTTAACCAACAATGATGCAAACAGCTGTGTATTCAGTAAACCAACCAACCAAACAAAATCAGGTTCTAACACAAATTTTTAGGAGCTAGAAAAAGCAGCTGGGCTGAGCAGGACCTCATCAAATGAGAGGGTAGGAGCTGTTTTTAACACTGCAGGGGGCATATACACAAGTGTCAAAAAGAAAGTAACTGAAAGCATTATGGAAATGGAATACATTGCCGAAGTATAATTACAATGTTTTCCAGACCACAAATCTGAATGTAAACTCTGATAATTATGAATGTGCTTTCAGGGACAATGAGGCATAATAGTTGAAAGCATGATCACCCAGGAAATCCAAGACATAAGGTTGTGAATATAGATGAAAAGAAACAAGGCATAAACACTGAAAAGACATAAAAATTACTGAGGCAAGAAGGGAGCACAAGTGGAAGAGGTCGAAGTAATTTTAAAAGACTAGACCACAGAGACAAGACAAAAAAATCATAGAAGATGTATAGCCAAAAAGTACTCATTGTTCTAAGTTACCTCACAGAATTCATAGAACAGTTTTCTCATACCTCATGTAAAACAGGACTAATTTCCTAATAATAACACTCACTCTAAGATTATCCCGGGGCTACCATTCCTCATAGCCAGAAAAGATCAATTTTGTGGACAGGCATGCCTGTTAAGTATGTAGAAAATAGTTATTCATAAGATATCCTAGACTATACTATCCCAAACTAGGACATCCAAGGTCATTCCATTTCTCGCTGAAATGTCTTCCTCCAGCTACAGAGAGTGGAAATGGCAAGGAAGGATCCCACCCTGCTTCTATTCTCAGATGCGCCATCTCTCGCCTGGATTTCTAAATCACTCCTGTTTTCCAATGTCCAGTCTCATTCTTGTCTAGTTTACCCTCCACTTGGCCCCAGAGTCATCTCTCTAAAATGCAGATCTGACCTTGTCCTTACACTTCTCAAAGCCTGTCAGTGCCTTCCGTTCATCTACAGGATAAAATCTTACCGCCTTGGAAAAGAATACATTCTTTTCTCTGCCCTTTCCCTTTCCCCTCCTTGTCCCCCCTTCCATCCTTCCCTCCTGCCTACTTTCCTTTTTTCTTCTTTGGCTTATCTCTTCAGAATTCCTAGGCTTTAATTTTATTTGATAACATCAAGTTATGCTATTTGTACCTTAATGCCTTTACTCATGCTGGCATCCTCTATTTTAAACCCTTCATTTTCTGAATGACATTCACCCAGCTCAGGTAGCATCTACTCCAAGAAGGCTTCCCTCATCACACTTGCAGGCTGGGCAAAAGGGGTTAGATATCTTTTCTGTGTACGTCAGAAATACTCTGTGCACGTCTCCATCACTGAACTTGCCATACTATATTACAGTGAACTGTTCATGTGTCTGGTCTCCTCCAGTAGACTACGAGTTCCTCAATGGCATGGATTGAGTGTTAGTATCCAGTGTTCCCAATGCCTAGCACAGGGAATAGTACAACAGTGCACACTCAAAAAATATTAGTTGAACAAATGTATTAATTGGACTTCAAAGGAGGAAACTGCTCCAGGAAGTTAATAATAAATGAAGATGATTATACTAATAATACTAGCTAATATTTATTGAGCATTTAGTATGTGTCAGGGACCATGCTAAACAATGTCCCTGCAGTATCAAATTGAATCCTTAGAACAGTCTTATTGGGTAGATATTATTTGCATATCCACTTATGTAGATTGTTCTGTTAGTGGTGCCCAGTGAATCATGCCTCCCAGTATCCATGCTCCTGTGTTGCCCCCTCTCACACCGACTCTGGGTTTGGCCTTATGACTTACTTTGGCTAACAGACATCAAACAACATGACACATATAGGGACATGATGGGTGATGGTGCAATGGGGCTTGCTCTCTTGGAATGCTGCTGACGCCACTGAAAAATCTTGGACAAGCATCCTTTAGAACGAGCGAACATGATAGCCAGTACCAAGATCTAGACACGAGAGTGAGGTCATCTTGGACCATCCAGTCTCAGGTGAGCCACCAGATGCCTGCGGCCAGATGAGTGAGTGATCCCCTGTGGAACCAGCCCAGCCCAGCCCAAGAACCACCCAGCTGATCACAATTCCAACTGCTGACCCAAAGAATTGTGAGCAAACAAAAAAGGTTATTCTTTCAAGCTTCTAAGTTTTAGCAGGGGTTAACAGAACTGTAACCACCTCAGGAAAAGGCTACATATATCAGATATCAGGCAGCACCAAGAAAGAAGATAAGAAGCAAGACGACAAACAAGAGATACAATTAAGAGACAAAATAGCACAAAGTTCTTTAGAGCTCTTTAAAATAAGTACAGTGCTGACGTAAGTCCTTCTTAATTGTAGTACTGTTAAAATAGTGCTAAACATAGAATTTGAAGTCCTGGATTTTAGGCCCAGCCCTACCACTGACAAGCCCTGTGAATCTGACAAGTTGTTTAACCTCTTGGAACGTGAGTTTCTTTATCAGCAAAATGGGTAAGCATACACACACACACACACACACACACACACACACACACACACACACACACACACACACACACGTTCTACTTCTACTAATCTCACAGGACTCATAGGACAATCCAATGTTCATCAAACTGTCCAAATGTAAGTATTAGTAATATTGAAATTAGTTAATAAATTTGGGTCCCAACAATTACTAACAATTTACCCATAAACTAACGAAAGCTGGTGGAACAGGATGAGGGAGTATGCTTCAGAACGTGAAATCTGAAAGTTAAGCTGTCAGCATGTTCCCATGTATCAAATAATGTTTCTCTAATAGGTATTTCAATACTTTTAGTATCAGTGGTATCTCAACAATTTCTTGAACCCCTCCCCGCTATGTTTGTTATCTAGTTTCACATTGCCCACTGAAGGCTAGGGAGATTCCTGGTCTCAAAGCAAGAGCACTAGGCCAGGAGTGTGAAGACTTGACCCGGCTCTGCCTCTTACTAGCCCTGGGACTTTGTCCCTAACCTTGCAGAGCTTGATTCTCTATCTGTAAAGTATGAGGGCAACATCTACCAAAGCTCCCCTACAGGGGTTTAAGAGCGACAAATCTGATAATATACATGGAAGTGTCGTGAAAAGGACCAATCCCTGTACAAGGCAGTATGAGCTCTCCCATTCAGCAAAAAATAACCAATATTTAGAGGGACCAAGAAAACCCTGCTGGGGTAGTGGTTAAGAGCTATGGCTGCTAACCAAAAGGTTGGCAGTTTGAACCCACCAGCTGCTCCTTGGAAACCCTAGGGGGCAGTTCTACTCCGTCCTCTGGGGTTGCTCTGAGTCAGAATTGACTTGATGGCAGCAGGTCTCAGTTTTGGTTTTAGAGGGTACCAAAGATGGACCCCTGGTGGCGCAGTGGGGAAAGAGATCCACTTCTAACTGAAAGGTCAGTGGCTCGAAACCACCAGTGGTTCTGAGGGAGAAAGATGTGGCATTCTGTTTCTGTAAAGATGTGCAGTCTTGGAAACCCTCTGGGGTTGCTATGACTTGACGGCAGGGGGTTTTGGTGATGATGGACCAGACACTGTGCTAAGTGACAGGGAAAAAAATGGGGAAACTAACATTTTGAGATGCAAGGTAATGTGCCTGAAATGGCTGAACTGGATTCAAATCCCTATCTGCCTCACTCCGAAGCCTAAGCCTCTTGCATAGTACTGGGCAGTCTCCAAAATGGACCTCCTCAGCCCGTAGAAGAACAGACTTATTGGCCAGGTAGTCTACCATGAAATGGGGTCACCAGCTTGTGGCTAAAGAAACAGATGATGAAAAAGTGCTGGGGGAAAAGAGCCTGTTTACAAACACAGCTTAATTAATTAGTCAATTCATATGAGGCAGGAGAGGAGGGTTTCCAGATGCCTGACACGGAGAATTAATTACCAGACAGGCCCCAGTCCCGAGGGCTTGTATTCCTGTCCAGAGCACACGGTGGAATTAAATGTTAAATTGCCTCAGTGCCCCTCACCTTTACTAAATTGTCCTTCAACTTAACTAAAGCCATTTAATTGGGAAAGAACCTCATTGAGAGTGACAGCTGAATTGAAAAGGCTCCACCAACTAAAGCTTCAAGCACAGGTCAGAAAAGAAGCGGAACAAGTTTCTAGTGCTTTTAATTCAAATTACAAAGGGTGGGAATAAAATTAACACTGGGAAAATCCAAATCTGTACCTACTAAAGTAAAGAAAATGGAAAACTAAGGTAACACTAATTTCTACAGGCAAAAGCCACCACATTTCCTTGTCATCTACTTCTGAAAAGTCAGCCACTGAAAACCCTATGGCGCACAGTTCTACTCTGACACCCGTGAGGCTACCATGAATCAGGGTCCACTTACGGCAACCGGTGGTGATTGCTTCAGCTATCTTCACGATTGCAATGAAAGGTTGTTTGGGGAAGCCGCAGTGTCCAGATTACTGCCTCAATTTTCTACTGCATTTTGCTTACTTAAAGGATAAAACATTCTTTAGGAGACAGAAGCCTTTCCATCTGAGTCATCTGTAAATGCAAAAAAATTCGTTGCCATCGAGTGGATTCCAACTCATAGCGACCCTACAGGACAGAGTAGAACTGCCCCATAGGGTTTCCAAGGAGCAGCTGGTGGATTCGAACTGCTGACCTTTTAGTTAGTAGCCACCAGGGCTCCACCGTAAATGCAAAGTATGCATCCAATCTGTAGGAATCACAACAAAATGGGAGGTGGACCAGTCCAGGAGAATAAATAATACAGGAGTCAATATTAAATGAACGGTGTACTATACTCCTCTGGCTGGTGTGCATTTATCAATAAAAGTCACTTTCCAGGAAGGAGTTCCTTCTCCGTTTCCATAGTTAACATTTTGTGGGGTTCTAAAAAGGCTCCTAATTTGTTGTTTATGTTTTTATCCGTGAATTTCCATGTATTCTGCTGTTGTTTGGGATTTGTCCTCTGCCTAATAGAGGAAGTTAATGAGGTATGAAGTGACTTTGCGCCACAAAGTAAATAGAATACGATGTGAGTAGAGAGAAGTCAAGCAAGGGGTCAGGGCAAAGAGTCAAGTCCCTGACTGTGAGGCTTGAGGGTTGGGGCAGGCAATGGGCAGAGGAACAGACAGACAAGGTGGGATTCCACAGGGAGAGACAGCATAGACGTAGAATGTTAGATTTGGAAGTAAACTCCAGAGCATCTGGGGCAGTGGTTTTCAAACAGGCTGCATATTAGAATCACCTGTAGAGCTACTGGAGTCTTTGGGTCAAAGGGTTGATGGTTCAAACCCAGCCAGGCACACCTGAGAAGAAAGGCATGGTGATCTGCTTTTGAAAGATCACAACCTTGAATACCCTATGGAGCACAGTTCTCTGAAACACATGGGGTCACTCTAAGTTAGAATCGCCTTGACAGCAACATTTGTTTGTTTTTTCTTCTGGTTTTAGTTCGGTAGAGCTATTAAAATGCTGATTGTCGGGCCCCACCCTAGACCGATTATAGTGGAATCTTTAAACAGGATGCAATCTAAAGACTCCATCTCCCCAGGTGATTCTAACGTGCATTAGGATTGAGAACCACTCACCTAGAACAATCTGATGGGGAAATGAGGAAACAAATTTGGAGAAGCTAAACAGGAAGACAGTGTGGGTCAGTGGTTTTAGGTGACGTTTCACGGTGTGGGTCAGTGGTGTTAGGTGACGTCTCACTGAGTCACCCTGATCAGCTCACTCTGCATTCATGAGCTTCAATCTGGCTTTGTGGGAAAAGGAGAGCACACTGCCGGGGATCCTTTACCTTGTAAGGCTGTTTGTTGCCTTTGTTCACGTCTTTACATTACTTCATAAGTGTAGAGTGTAGCTGAATGGTTTAGACCAGTGGTTCTCAAAGTGTGGTACCCAGACCAGCAGCATCAGCATCACCTGGGAACTTAGAAATTTAATTTTCAGGCTCCACCCCAGACCTTCTAAATCAGTAACTCTGGGGCTGAAGCTCAGAAATCTGGGTTGTAAAAAGCTTGATGCATGCTAAAGTTTGAGAACCACTGGTTTAGACAATCATTTTCCAACAATGCCTCTTTAGAGGCAAGGAGAAGAGTGGGAGGTAATGGTATTAGGGGGCTCATGAGGACACCGGCCTTTGCAACTGAGGATGAAGACTGTCAGGGTTTACTTTCAAGCAAATCAAGGACCACAGGGTAAAAGTCATCCTGCTCTACAATGGAGATTAATCATATTTACCATACATCACCTGCCTGACCTGCAGCAAGCTGGTGGGAATAAAATTCCTTTTGTTCCCTGACAGAAATTGGATGCCAAACAGATAAATTCCTGCTTTGAAAAAGTTCCATTTGCTCCTAGGGATGGGGGTTTATTCAGTACCCTACCTGTTCTTAGATTAAATATTCCTATTGTCAGCTCTTGATTATGTACCCTAATAATAAGGAAGATGCATATAACAGCAAAAAGAAAATCAAAATTTTGTTTGACTTGAAGCATGCATTCACAACGCATACCCAGTCAGAGACATCGTATCCACCCCCAAACCCACCCCCACCTGTTTCTGATTCTCCCTTGGCTCAGCGCCCTTCTCAGAGCCTACGACACAGCTGTTGACAAGAGGAATGTGCTGAAATGATGGGAGAGCTGGGTCACAGCAGATAATCCATTTATGGATAATAAAAAATGCTCGTCACACTTAGCTGACCATGTCCGCTCAGGGCTACTATACATACATAAGAGATCCTTCACACCTAAGGTAGATTTCAAAGCAAAATGAAAAACCCATATGGTTCGGCCATGTTCCTACTCATGTTCCAACTGACCCTAGAATAAAAAGTGAAATACACTCTCTGACCAACAAATCATTACTAAGCACGTGTCCTGTGCCAGCCTCTGTGTGACGCCCTGCAAGGGAAGGGGATATAGAAGACAGAGACACAGATTCTGCTTTCAAACAGCTTATACTCAAATGGAGAAGAAAGAAAAACAGGTACTGAAAAATAACATATAACATCAGGTGTAGCTATGGCAGGCTAACTGCTGTAACAGTCCGTGAAATGTATAATAATTCCAACACAATAGAATTTCATTCCTTGTTAATGTAACTGTACTGAGGTTGGCAGGGCAGCCTCTTCCATGCAGTTATTTGGGAACCCAGGCCAGTGGAGGCTCTGTCACCCTCAACATGAGTCTTGCAAGTTCCCCGGGTGGGGGGGTCTCCACTCCAGCTATTGCGAGACAAAAGGACCAGAGTTGAGCTTGCAGGGGAGGATTTTACGGGCCAGGCCCATAAGTGGCACCCATCACTTCTATTCACATTCCATCAGCTAGGAGTCAGTCACATGGCCACATCTAGCTGCAAGAGAGGCTAAAAGATAGAGTCCAGCTGTGTACCCAGGAAGACAAGCAAACAAATCTGGGTGAAGAGCTAACAGCCTCTGCCATACTACTATTAGGCATAGCTGGCTGTGTGAGCCTGTGGGGAAGCTCATAATAGTTTTATTTATATATTCTTGGTTTATTTCATTGGTTCCCATTACCGCATACTACTTTGTAACTTCTGAAGATCTGATTATCTGCACTCATGGTTACTTCCTTTATTTTTTCCCAAAGTTCTATGAAATGCTGGACACTACAGTCCACTCCAAGGACGAGTGTTAAAGGCATTGGGTGACTGTGGAAAAATTCAGCAAAAGAGGGGCAACAACCTTCAAAGGTTTTGCTACCTATGTGAGACCACATGGTCAATTCCTTTGAAATGAAGATAAGAATGTAAAGGGGCAGGGAAACTAGATTAAAGGAAACAGAACAACTGGAATGGAAATAATGAGAATGCTCATGCATTGGCAAGAATGTAACCAATGTCACTGAACAATTTGTGTAGAAATTGTTGAATGGGAACCTAAACTGTTGTGTAAACCTGCACCAAAAACACGATAAAATATTTAAAAAAAAGATGCCATTTTGTCTTCTTTTTGTCTCTCCTTTAAACTCATAATCTGTTGCTTAATTCCAGTGCATGGAAATCAATTTAGTGTTGTCATTTATCAGGAAGTGATGGATTTCATTTCAGACACCTGGGCCAAAAAATGATTCAGTAAGGCAGGACACCAACTGTTTTACTCAGCACGATTGTTTGTTCTAGGATCTGCTGGGATGTAAATACTGAAAGGAGGTTTAAAAATACAGCCTGCAGAGGAATACGGGGAAAAATCTCTTTACACCAGGTCTGACAGTTATGACATAGTTTGGCAGTCATACGATGACATAATCACCTCCATGATGAGATATGATATAATGTGATCACTTCCATGATGGGATCTTTGTGAGCAGCCAATCGGTTGAAAGGGAGTTTCCTTGGGGGTGTGGCCTGTACCCAGTATAGGTGGACTTTCTGGCAAGGCTTGCTGGCTTTTGCTCGCTCTGGATCCTGTAGCTGGCTCCCGTTCATCTCACCTCTGGTTCTTGGGACTTGAGCTAGCAATTTACCTGCCATCTTGCCTACCAATCTTAGGATCTGTCAGTCTCCGAAACCTGTGTGCCAGAGCTCTGCTGTCTGACCTACTGATCTTGGGTTTGCCAGCCCCCGAAACTATGTGAATCAGGAGAAACCTCCAGCCTGACCCATGGACTTGGGACTTTCCAGCCTCTGCAACCATGTGAGCTATTTCCATGATATAAATCTATATATACATTTATATGCTTTCCTTGTTTTACTTCTCTAGAGAACCCAGCCTAAGACACTAGGGCTTCGAACCGGTTCATTCTGGATCGAAACCCTGCTGAAAATTTGCATTTCCACCCCAGATATACTGAATCAAAATCTATAGTTTAACAAGATCCCCAGGTGATTCTTATGTATAATAAATTTTGAGAACCACTGCTCTACTAGTGGTTCTCAGAATTAGTTCCTAACAAGCAGCATTAGCACCGTCTGGGAACTTGTTAGAAATGCAAATTCTCAGCAGGAGTTCAACTGGAACAAACTGGTTCGAAGCCCTACTTCACTCGGAGAGGACAGGAATGGTGAAACAAAGTCAGCAGTGTTAAAGAGGAACTGGAAATGGAGAGCAGGACTTCGAACCAGTTTACTCCAGTTTGAACCATTGCTGAGAAATTTGCATTTCTAAAAAGTTTCCAGCCGATGCTACTGATTCCACCTCTACATTTTAACAAGATCCCCAAGACATAAGAATCACCTGGGGATCTTGTTATGTAGATTCTGATTTAGTATATCTGGGGTGGCATCGTTAGCATCAGCCAGAACTTGTTAGAAATGCAAATTTCTCTCAAACTGGAATGAACAGTTGAAAGCTCTGAAGGAGAGAGGACCATCTGCAATTTTTCCTGTTTTCTACAAGGAAGAAAAATCTATAGACCCTCTTTAAGAGCTCTCTCTGGGTGACAGAATGGATACCTATCTCACTGCTTCCCTTCACTACACTGCCATCGCTTTCCCAGACATCATTTTTTTAGTACAGTGTACTGGGAGGAGCAGAGGAAGGCAGAAAAGCAGCACACATCTGTACCTACCACCCCTTGCTGCTTTTGTGCAAAGACAATTTTCTAACTGGAATCAACAGACAGTGTCTGCAGTGTCTGCTGGAAACAGCAAAGGTAAATAGTAATCAAAGATAGAGTATGAGCACAGAAGGATTAGCAAATACGTGAACCTGGGCTCTATATTATAGCGCCCTGTTATGGATTGAATTGTGCCCCTGCCCCCAAAATATGTGTTGTAAATCCTAATCCCTTTATTTGTGGACAGAGCCCTGGTGGCGCAGTGGCTTAAGAGCTTGGCTGCTAACCAAAAGGTCGGCAGTTCAAATCCACAAGCTGCTCCTTGGAAACCCTATGGGGCAGTTCTACTCTGTCCTATCAGAACTGACTCGGCGGTGGCGGGGTTTGTTTTGGGTTTTTTTTGGTTATATTTGTGGATGTAATCCCATCTGGGAATATGGTTTTCTTTGTTAAGTTAATGAGTATATATCAGTATAGGGTATGTCTTAAGTTAATCACTTTTGAGATATAAAAGGAGCAGATTAGGCAGAGAAACAAGCAAGGACAAATGGGGAGAGATTGATGCCACATGGAGATCACCAAGGAACTGAAGAAGAAAAGCTGAATGAGACAAGGATTTTCCCCCAGATCAGACAGAAAGAGCCCTCCCCTGGAGCCAGCACCCTGAAACTGGACTTTTAGCCTCTTAAACTGTGAGAAAATAAATTTCTGTTCTTTAAAGCCACACACTTGTGGTATTTATTATAGCAGCACTAAAGATCTAAGACAGGCCCTTAGGCCATACCAAGGCTTTGGGTGTTCTGTGCTTGCGAGAAAGCCATTGCAAACTTTTGAGCAAATGATTGACACAAGTGATTTATGATTGAAAGGACCACTTTGGCTGCTACACAGAGAATTGACTGTGGGGAGTAAGAGTGGATGCAGAAGACCAGTTAGGAAATGATGATGACTTTGATCATGATGGTGGCAACAGAGGACGTATAAATTGTTTAGATTCAGGATATATTTGGAAAGTAAAGATGACAGCATTTGCTGATAAATTTGATATTGGGTGGAGAAAAAGAGATGATGACTCTGAGATTTTTGGTCTGCGCAAATAGGTGACTGGTGATGCCATTTGCTGAGATAGACCTTGTACAAAACAGTGATTAGGCTGAGGCCAATGAAGACACTGATGCCTGTTGGCCTAAGATTGATACCCAGATCTACTACTTAAAAACTATGTGACCTCAGGTAAGTTTTCTCTGTATCTCTCTCTGTATCACAGTTTCATCCTCTATGAAATGGGAATATTAATAATACCTACTTCATAGGGTTCTAACGAAGATTAAATAAATAAGTTCATGCCTGTAAGGCACCTGGAACAGTGTCTGGAGTATAGGAAGCTCTCAGTAAATACTGGCTGGAATGAGGAACATGGATGGTGGGAAGCAGGTATACAGAGAAAATCAAGTTTGACTTGGGTAGGTTTGAGATTCCAATCAGAGAGCCCAGCAGAAATGTCAATAAGCAGGTAGGCATAAGAGTCCAGAGTTCAGGTGAGAGTTCCAGAATGCAGATATAAATTTGGAGAAATCCACATGTAGAAGGTTTTGCAAGTCAAGGGACTGGATAGTATAATCTTATCCTTATTGAGAAAATACAGGAAATGGACAAGAAATTATACATGTTCTGAAACTAGAAAGAAAAAGACAGGGTGGCAAGGAACTGTACAAGAAGAGGAACCAGCCTAGACCTCGGTGACAGGGAAGGTTTCTCTGAGTAACTGATGTATAAGTTGAAACCCGAAGGACGAAACTCATAATTATGAGCTTCACAATTATGCTCACTGTTCCTCTTTGTATATTTTTAGTCATAACACGCATGGCCCATATGGAGCAGACTCAAAAATATGAATACAGAAAAGGACAACGAGAAAATTAATTATGCACCTGTGTACATTTCCTTACTAAAAACATCAGTTGGTCTTCTTAAATGAGACATTCCGTCTTCAGTAAAGTTTTGACATCTGCCAATGAATGAAAATGTCAGAATTTCCATACATTTTGCATTTGCAGCAAGAAACAGTTTATGGCTTCGTCAGCATTTTCTCAACATGATAGTGATAATACGACACAGGACCTTACCTAAGCTAACAAAATTATTATCCTTCGTAACCTAAGCGTAAACAGGGTCCTGATGAAAAGTTTTAGCAATTTGCTTCCCTGTTCAGGACATTAGCCCCATAATATATATGAAGAAGTTGTACATATTAAGAAGCTTATTCAAATGGTCCACCAAATATTTTAACACTCTTCTCCCTTTGCCTTCTACTTTGAGTACCATAAAAGTAAAGCCCTCGCTTCATCAGTAATTTGTTTCACTAATTCAGACAGAGATTGTTAAGAGTCTAGGCCAAAATGATGTTACTGACCTGTAAATAAGCGTGCATGTCTGAGTGGCAAGAGGATCTAAAAGAAACAAGATTAGATTTCTCACTGAAGTGGAAAGGAAGGTTTCTACTTTCCAGAAAGACCTGCTGTCACTTTCCACTGTCCCAGATGGTGAAAGTTATGCACTCCTTGACCTGAGTCAAAGACAATGTAAGAACAAACAAACAAGGCCTGCTCACAGAAACTGGGCAAAAACTCAACTTCAATGGCTTTAAGCACACAATAGGCACTTCCCAGACAAGAACTGCTCCCCTGACCCTGCTTTCCACACTATGGTTCACAAGGTAACTAAAATTAATATCTTGTTAAAAGAGTAGACCGCTGTATCCTACAATATTTGGAAATTAAAATAATATAAAGGGCTTTGAGCTCAGTGATTTTTTTTCTGCAAAAAGTAAACTAAGACAAGACATGCACATATGCATGCGTATGTACGTGCCGGAGTGTGGATGGACACCTACAAACAGGCAGAAGGAGGTTATTGGCAGAAGCAATCACTGGGCATCGACCATGGAAAGTAACAGTTGGGGAAATCCGTGCCTTCCAAAGAGGGACTGAGCTGGAGTTCATAGTTTTTAATCTTGACCTTAGTTAACACAAGAAAAGGTCTTTTCAACTCACAAAGCAAACACATCTCCAAAGGTGTAGAAATCCATCTCCTTTTGTGGGAGGTTACTTGAGCTCTCAGAATGGTTCTGTCTTAAAAATGCAACTATCAGAAAACACAGATATCAATCTTTAACACTAAAGAACCATTTGGCAAATGGTGGTGAGGAGAGCTTCTAGTACAGTCATATATCCCAGAGAACTGGGTATTCCTGGCAACCTCAGTATGGCAAGCACCATCCTACCCTTAGCTATAGAAATGGAATAGGTCTGAATTTTCTGTATATAAAACGTTACTCTACTTCTTATTGCATTTACTCAACACCTGGTTCCCCTACATATGACAGTCTGAGGTGAAGATGAGGCCATCTCTGCTCCTTTGTTGCACCCCATGAAAAGGAAATGGAGATAACATTTGTGGAATGCCTCTCATCTGCCAAGCTCCAAGGGAGGTCTACTCAACGAGGTAAGTTATATTTTCTCCATTTTATTGATGAGAAAATGGATGTTCAGAAAAGTTGGGTAACTTGAAAGGTCATAGAGCTAATAAGTTGCAGTGTCAGGATTCGAATCCAGTTGTTTCCCCTTGAAAGCCATACTCTTTCCAGAAAAGGAAGTCTGGTTCTGACCATGCCCATCTTAACTAAAGATCCCAGCAGAATTTCAGGAATAGTGCTTCTTAATTCATAGCCTGTGGCAACCAGTCAGCAGCAGACCTTAATACCAGACAGTGCCTTGGACAGAACATAAAAATAAAAAGATACTGCAGTGGTAGAGGCAGTAAAAGCAGTGTAGTGTTCACAGACATTGAGGAGGTCCTCTCTAATACCAGATAAATCCTGTAGTCTCCAGCAGTCACTGTGTTAATAGCTTTTTCATACGTAAAGACCATTAACAGGTCACTTCTCAATGTTCAGTTATCTCACTTCCTTTCAAGTTCCCACATGTGTTCCATTTACTGCCCTTTTAATAATTCTCTCATTTTTCAATAGACACTCACCAAGTCCTCCTTAACTCCTGTAAATTCTGAAGTTCTAAACAGGACCCAGTACTCCAGGAAGGTTGAAAAAGTACAGTACACAATGAAAGAAAGTTGTCTGAAACAGCGCTCAGAATGCTCTTCTCAGAAACATACTGTGTCCTCTTCTGGGGTTTCATACTTCTTCCCCTTTATTTCCCCTGTTCCTTACCTATTTCTCCCCATCATTGCTTCTTCTTTTCTTTGGCATTTTTCCCTCCCTCTACTCATTTTGTCTTTTCATCTTTCTCTTTATCAGTCACTTTGTTTCCTACATTTTTTCCCTTTGCTTTCTCCAGCTCTTACTCTCCACTGTCTCTCCTTCTCTTATATCTTGAGAGGCAGATTAATTGAGTTGACAAAACACACACGTTGAAGTCACACACACCTAGTTCAAGCGACAGTTCTGCCATTTAAAGTATGCTTTTGCACAAGTAACCATCCTGACCCTTCCCTTAATTTTCTCATCTGTAGAATATAGGTATCAACTATTTATATGTAAGTCTGAATATTAAATGAGATAACCTGCGTAAATGCAATTCAGAGCTTTGTATAGAAGTAAAACCAAAACCAAACCAAACCTGTTGCCATCGAGTTGATCCCAACTCATAGCACCCTATAGGACAGAACTGCCCCATAGGGTTTCCAAGACTGGAAATCCTTATGGAACCAACTGCTACATCCTTCCCCCACAGAGCAACTGGTGGTGGGTTCGAACCGCTGACCTTCTGGTTAGCAGCTGTGCGCTTAACCACTGCGACAGCAGGCCTCCTATATAGAAGTAGGATGTTAATGAATGATAGGCAAAACCCTCACTTTTGTCCTGTCTCTTGCCCAGCTGTTAGGACTCTTATCTCTCACACATTAATCCCACTGTCTCTGGGTTACTACTCTCCACAGCTGTTGTCTGGTCCTGGCTCATCATCCCACTCGTTTCCCTTCCCTACGTTATGGTCTCCCTTTGGCTGGACTCTCCTCATGGTCTATGCCCCTCTACTCTGAGTCCACCTTTAGGTAGGAAAAATTAGACATTACAAAATATTGCATGTAGATGTAATGTTTAAGCACCTCAGTCACATGTTGATTTTAAAAAATGATTGTTGGTGTCGGTTGTCACCATAGAGTCGATTCTGACTTATGGCGACCCGTGCGTTACAAAGTAGAACTGCTCCATTGGGTTTTCCTGGCTGTAATCTTAATGGAAGTAGATCGCCAGGCCTATCTTCCATGGTACCATAGGGTGGGTCCGAAATGCCAACCTTTAGGTTAGCAGATTAGCACAAACTGTGCAAAGAATGGTAGTAACAACATTAAATACTTCTGGACTATTCTGAACTATGTATTCAGAATGAGACATTTGGGGCCAAGGGATAGCTAAGTTGTCCCATGCCTCCTTGAATCAAATGTGACTGAGAAGGAGTCTACCAAGGAAGTAGGTTGAGTAGGTAAAGGACCACCCTTGTTACCTAATCAGACAGCCAGAAGACAATGAAATTTTTAGAATGGGAAGTTTTTTAAGTTTTTGAATAATGCTAACTACTAGCTCTTAAACCAGGTTATTTTTTGGCAGACACAATTCTATTGTGAGAAAAATCATTTAGGGAGTGAAGCTTCCATAAAAAATTCAGAATCATAGTTGTTTCCATAAAATGTGGGACCCTAATATATACATTGACTTGGAGTGTGGCAATGCTGACCCTACTCTGCAATTACATCATGTTTACTTTGAGGTCCACTGTAATCTGCATATTTTTTGGTAGCTGTCAGCCTGACCTGCCATTTCCATGTCTCAGACTTTTCTGGTCTTTATTTTCTCTGAGTTCTCGACTTCCTTTTGCCCTTGTCTTTACTGAACTTCATCCTGTTAGTTTCTGATTACTTGTCCAATTTGTTGAGGTCATTTCCAATTCTAATAGCATCCTCCAAGGCTTTAGCCTCCACTTTAAATTCAGTCTTATCTATGAACTTAATGAATATGCTATTGTGGCATCCAAGTCATTGATGACAGTCTTAACTAGAAGTGGATCCAGGGCTGAGCCCTGTGCAACACCAGTTTTATGTGTTTACTTGTCAAAAGAAATGCATATGCAGGTACTGTAATGAAGTTGCATTTAGAAAACATAAGCTTCCCTTTTCAGAATTTGTGACCATTCAGGTAGAATTTGTGACATTTTTGGCAATTCAAGGCTGTGTTTCCATACAAGTGCAATTATATAATAAAAGTCACTGCTCAAAACTTAACTCTTGTTCTTAAAAAAAAAAAACACATTATTTTGAGGGCAAAATCAGTACATATTTTCACCATCGTTCCATGGGAATCACTTGCATACACACTCTACCCACTTGAAGGCACGCTGGGTGAGGCAGGCAAGGCTCTGACTTCTAGTTCCACTTCTGCCATTCAGCATATGACCTTGGGTAAGTCACATAAGCTCTCTCAGTCTTTCCTCCTTATCCTAATCAGTAAATGAGGGGTTCAGATCAGATGACCGGAAATGTGCTTTCCAGCTCTAAGAGTCTGTGATTCTCTCTCAATTAAGGGCCTAATTATTCTCAGTAGCAAATTACTACACGCATTTCCTTGATTATAAGCTGCTCCCATGACATTTATATATAATAGTATACCTTTGAACACATTTAAGATGTAAGGGTTAGACTAGCTGTGTTCATTGTCTAGAATTTATTTGCCAAAAATATGTTTGTTTGATTACATACTTCTTCTCTATGCATTCTCAAATATGTGTGATGAGCTGACAACTGTCATTTCCTTGGGGCACCATTAACTACCAATAATGTATTTCAAACTTCTCACTTGAAAAATGAGGAAACTGAGGCCCAGGCTGGTTTAGTGGCCTCCCAGGGTCACAGAGCTTGTTTGTGGCAGAGTTTGGGCTTGAACTTGGTTTCTGAGCACAGTGTTCTATATACTTTCCATTATGTCATGCCCTCCTGGTCATTAACTTATTGTTCAAACTCAGTGTATGCTACAAGATATATATATTTTTTATTGCGCTTTAAGTGAAAGTTTACAGCTCAAGTTAGTTTCTCATACAAACATTTATACACACATGGTCATGTGTTCCTAGTTGCTTTCCTTATAATGTGACAGCACACTCCTCCTTTCCACCCTGGATTTCCCGTGTCCATTCAACCAGCTCCTGTCCCTTTCTGCCTTCTCATCTCACCTCCGGACAGGAGCTGCCCATTTAGTCTCATGTATCTGCTTGAGCTAAGATGCACACTCTTCACTAGTGTCATTTTATGTCTTATAGTCCAGTCTAATCCATGTCTGAAGAGTTGGCTTCGGGAATGTTTTCAGTTCTGGGCTAACAGAGTCTGGGGGGCTATGTCTTCCAGGGTTCCTTCAGTCTCAGTCAGACCATTAAGCCTGGTCTTTTTACTAGCATTTGAGTTCTGCATCCTACTTTTCTCCTGCTCTGTCAGGGACTCTCTGTTGTATTCCCTGTCAGGGCAGCCACTGGTACAAGAGAAATTATCAGTTTTATCACAACTAAAATGCCTCACCTCACAATGAGCTCCCATCTCCTTTTCAGTGATGAATAACCATCAACTCAGATCCTGAAGTCAAAAGTAATTCTAAATTTTCTTAGACTGGGGATATGTAAGTAATTTTCTTTAAGAAATATATAAAAGCTGTTTTCTAAAGATATTTGACTCTAAGTTTGGAAAACAATAATGATTTAAAAAAAAAAAAAACTCATATTCTTGGTATTAATAAGTCCTCACAGAAATAAACTTCTTTTTTTTGTGGGGGGAGGGGGCCTAGTCTTAATTTTTCCTTTTCTTTCCCACCTGATACTGGATTACACCCTCAGGTAGGAGGGATGATGTCAACATCCCTCTTCCTGCCTTCCCTTAACATTTCTACCCTCCAATTCACTAACTTCTCTGATTCACCTGGATTTTCTCCTAGGCAAGTTCTATATAAATAAATGTTTAAACAGTAAGGGGGTGGGAGGTGGGGAGGAAAACCTAAAGATCTAGTCGAGGATTCTGAGGAAGAGATATATTTGAAAGGAATGATTGGAAGAAACCTGAGGGCATCATTTCCTCTCAGAAATTCGTTTTCTTCTAGTCAGGCACTGTAAGACACTGAGTGTTTATTTTTTTTTAACTCCCTAGACAGTGTTCACAGATAAAAAAGCAAGTTGTCTTCAATAGCTGCTACATAGGCAAAAAAAAAAAAAAACAGAACTGGATACACCAACAAATCATAGGAGTTAGTGCCTGGAAGTTCCTCTTACTGAAATTACAAAGAATTAAGAGGAATACATATAATGCTTCTAATTAATGATACGGTGATGGACAGAAGCATCTGCCTTCTCCTTGCTGAGCTCTTCCTCTATCACCCATTTGACTTCCTCCAACTCTATCCATTTTCTTTGACTCCTCTTCTTTAAGTTTCTCAGAACATCGGCCTCAGTGTGTCTCCCACACAGGAAGAAAGGAACTGATGTTCCCTTCATATGTTCTACACACCTTATCTCACCGGTAGATATTAGTGTGGTGGACATACCCTAAGGTGACTCCCTCATGCCCTTGTGTGATCCCCTCCCCTGTGACTTGCTTCTAACCAACAGAATGTGGCGCTGGTGGTAGGGCGTCACTCCCTTGATTAAGTTTTGTTAATGGCAAAGGTGATGGGATGCCATTCTCAGGAAAAAGTTGTGTTACATAAGACTTCTTAATAGACTGGAGAGAGATTTCTCCTGCCGGCTTTGAAGAAGCAAACAGCCATGCTGTAAACTGCCTGTGGAGAGAGCCACAAGGCAGGGAACTCTGTGCAGCCTCTAGGAGCTGAAGATGGTCTCCAGCCAACATCCAGTAAGAACCCCATCCCACTTCTGCAAACAAATGAATTCTGCCAACAAGCGGAATAAACTTGGAAGTAGATTCTTCTTCACTAAGGCCTCCAGATGAGAACACAGTACAGACAACACTTTGACTACAACCTTGTGAGACCCCGAGCAGAAGACCCAGCTAAGCTGTGCCTGGACCCCTGACCCACAGATACTGGGAGACAATAAATGTGCGTGGGTGGTTTAAGCTGCTCGTTTTGTGGTGAATTGTTATGCAGCAATAGAAAACTGAGAGAATTGTTATACATTTTATGGAATAGGAAAATGGGCTTTTGAGAACTAAGTGAATGACCTTTTGAGAACTTAAGTCTGTTCAAGGTCACACAACCAGTAAGCAACAGAACCCATATTTTAACTTAGGAATACCTAAAGCCCAAAGGTCAAACACTCTTCAATACACCATGCTGCTTTTCCACATTTCTCCTTCTCGTTAAATGCCATTATTGAAAAGGTATTACCATATATGAGTTACACTATGACTTCCGGCAGTTATTAACCTATAATGTATACTGTCTTGAAGTTAAAAAGTAAAGGACTGAAGCAGTTTGTTTCTCTCCCCATGCCCTCCTCCCTGGCCACCATATGAAACAAAGCTGCCCACTCCTCAGTCCTCAAGGACAAGAGAAGGAGAGGAAAGGGGCAGGGGAGGCTGGAGGGGGCTGCCTGACTACTTTGGAAAGAGGTTTTCACCTATTCAAGAGGGGAATTAAATGAATGCCCTAAAAAAGAGAACTATTCACCTCAGAAAACAGCCCTGAGGATCACAATAATGCACGTCCCGCCAGGAATACCCCAGAGGCAGAAGCCCAGAGCTGACAATTAAGGCTCCATGCTTTGGGTTAATGCTGGGTAACAATGAATCCCACAGCTCTGGTTCAATACGATTGGTTTGGGTTGGGTGAAAGGATGCAGGCAGCTGGCTGACTTTGAGCTTGACAAGCTCAAGGAGCACTGGGGTTCATATATCTTAGGGGCTGTTTGTTTGATTTGGATCGTAAAGGCTGAAATTTCATTGGTTAGGCTTGGCTGGGCCTGTCTGCTGTTGGGCCAAGTTGGACTGTATTTTATATGCACCTCAGTTAAATTACTGGAACAGTAATAAACTAGGTGTATCAAAATTCTGACATGCCAAATTATATGGGAGCATATAGGGAGTAGTATAAACCCTAGCTCTATCTAGTCCGTCGTAATGCTCAATTTCCAAAGCACGGCTTTGGAGAGACAGCCTATTCCACACCAGGCCCAGGGCTGAGTGCTGAGGGGTAGGGGAGACAGGGATGAGTTAGACATAGACCTCACTCTCCCAGTATCTATAATCAAGCCGGACAGACAAGCATGTACATAAATAACTAAATAATCTTCCCATATTTGGAATGGATAGTGCCATCTTTGGAGCAGGCAACGGTGGAGAGCACAGCCAGCCCAGCTTCAAGGCAGTCAATTAGGTGACACTGAGTCACCCAGAAGACCAGGCTACAGGCATGAAAGAACGAAGGAACAGGCTGTCGTTAGCTAAAAGAATTCCTAGAATTTCAAATCTCCTCCCACTGCCACAAACAAAACAGCTTCATTGATGAAAGACTTTATCACAGTCGCTCCTACAGGCAAGGAAACAGGCAAGGTCTAGTTGAAAAAGAGCATTCAAGTCAATGAAAACTTTTGGACGATATCATCTTCCACTTCCAGGTAAAAGGCATGCATAGGCAGTGTAGAATGAGGACTTCAGAATACAGATAACAAGGCCCTGCCTGGAAAGATCTTACGGTCCAGTTTAAGTAAATGAAATTACACACTAAATTAAACACCTGAGCAGCACAGGAGACACAGGAGTCTTACAGTTACATCTCCTTGAGGATCCTGTTTCTCCATTAACTTATTAGGATATTGGTTTTAACATTTATGCCCTTGTGGTTGACATCAGAAGGGATAGGGAAAAAGAGGAATAAGAAGAAATAAGCTGGGAATATTAGCACCGTAGTCAAAAATACACACTGATTTGAATCTGTTCTCTGTTATTCATTTAATTGTGTAATCTTGGGCAAGTCATGTACTATCTTTGAGCTCAGTTTCCTCATTTGTAGGGGATAATGCTGACCTTGCTGGGTGGTTGTTAGGAATTAGCAAGAAAATGTATGCAAAGCTCCTAGCACAATGATTGGCACGTAGTGGGCACTCCAACATTATTTTTGAAGGAAGGTATATTGGGAAGATGGAAGATGGAAGGCAGAACACTGGCTTTTCCTCAATTGCCTTATTTTCCAGGATTTTTATTATTTGAGGCTTTCCTCTGAAACATCTTTGATTTATCTACCTTCCTCTTTCATCATACTAAAAAAAAAAAAAAAAAAGCAAACCCATTAACATCAAGTCGATTTCAACTCACAGGGACCCTACAGGACAGAGCAGAACTGCCCCATAGGGTTTCCAAGGAGCGGCTGGCGGATTTGAACTTCCGACCTTTTGGTTAGCAGTTGAACCCTTAATCACTGTGCCCCACCGGGGCTCCCCCTTTAACAACAGGCCAACTGGTGCTGAGGACTGGTTTGCTCATCATTACTATGAGCAGTTTCACAGGATTATAAGTGCTTATGGAAAAAAAATCATGGTGTAATATGCTAGAGTAAAGTAAAACAACTTTGTTTACTATAAGCATTGTACAGCCTATATTTTTCTAATGTGCGTTTTAACTCTTTAAGATGATGATGTAGTAGACAGCAAATTAATTTGACAGGAGCTAGCTTTTCATAGTGGATCACCTGAGGCTAGAGTTTCACAGAATGTTAGTCTGAGAAAACTGTATG
>NW_004444120.1:2540150-2548240 GCF_000243295.1 Trichechus manatus latirostris
GGGGACGGCGCCTAGAAGAGGCTGTTAGAGAGACAATCTGGAAAAGGAACTCCCTCTTACCCCTCATTTAAGTGTATGACCTTGGACTATTCATTCAAACCTCTGGCTCTCAGTTTTCTCATTTGTAAAATAAGGGGTTGGAGATACATATTCTAAGTTCTCTTCTAGCTCTAACGGTTTAACATTTCCACGTGGAAATGAATTACTTGATTAAAGACTCAAAAATTATACATGTTCTTATATCTCTTCTAGAGAACCAGCAATTCACTTCAATGAAGGCTTCACAGTGCTCACTCAACACTCGCCACATGCCATGCACTGTGATAGTGCTCTGCACACTTCGGTTCTTTCTTGGTTGGTCATGCAAGGACTCTCCTTAGGAACAAAGTAGAAATGGAAAGAAATCACTTTGGCCTGGCAGTCAAGGCCCTCCAGAGTCTAGCCATTTTATATTCTTCATCTTTTAATACTTTTATGTCAACTTTGGGCTCTTACACTTTCCACTCTTCATGTGGAAGCTCCTCTCCAGGTAAACTATTCTACACACCTTCTCGTTATGCCCCAGCCACAGGCTTTCTTACTTCTATCACAATATTATCTTGACTTCAATCCCCTTCCTCCTCCTCTGTCAACATAAACCTCCAAGATACCAGCCAGATCACATGAAGTCTTCCCTGACCCCATAGGAAGGACCCTCTCTTACTTAAAATTCAATAGACCTGAACATTCTCACTAAGATGATAGTAAATTCTCTTCACTTTTTTTTTTTTTGTTTACTTTTCCACTATAATCTTAAGAGTTACAGACTTGGTGTCCTGAGGTTGTAATGGGAACCCTGAATTTTTAGTCATCAGGGGCCCTCAAGCTTATGGCTGGCATCTGAAGTCTTGGGCAGATTTGGCAGTCTGGAGGACTGTGCCCTTCACCTTGTGATGCCTGACCTAGCTCTGGGTGGTTAGGGTCAGAAAAAGAACTGTATTTGCAGTTGGTGTCAGAGATGATATTTAAAATTGGTGTAAGAAGACACAAAACCACAAAAAACATATTTACACAAGGGAAAAGGGCAACGTGAACCCAGAAATGAGCAAAAGGAGCAAGACAGCATTCAGGCAGAAGCACTGAGCTTTGACAGTTACTCTGTCCTCCATTAAAACCTGGCATGGGACCAATAAATGAGTTATCAATCGTGTGGACAGGCGGGAACAGAAATGTTCCCTCTAACATATTCCCCCCAACCTAGTGGAGAAAGGAATCTAGGAAGAAGTTTCAATTCCCTTTGAGTAGAGGCAAAAATGAGAGGAAGAAAGATATCCCAGTGTGGACTTTGTCAAGGAATGATGGGATATGGCATTACTACTTTTAAATTCTCCAGTGAGCTGAGAACATAATAGTGGCTCAATGGATGTTAGCTGATTTGCTGCCTTGTGTTGATTTTACAGGCATTAGTAGAAATTCTGGGTCTAAAATAGAGGCCAGCATAAAAGCCATCCACTTCATTGGGCTTCAGGTTCTATGGAAGATTTTTCCCACTCAGCCTGTCTAACTCTGACCTGCGCTCCTTACTATGAACTTGTCCCTACCCCATCCATAACCAAGCTAGAAATTGCCCAATGTCAGAAGATGTTCTGGAGTGCCACTAGATAGAAATTAGTCCACTGGCCCATGCAAAATCTCCATGAATCTTGGGCAGACCCACATTGCTCCATGGTTTGATATCTGTGGAATCCTGAGCAAGTTAGTTAACCTCTCCAAACCTCAGTTTCTTTATCTATAAAACTGCGATAATATTTACCCTGCAGTCATGTTATGACAATGAAATAATTTAGAATTTTGCTTATTCATTCATTTAACATTTATTAAGCATTTACTTTAGCAGCCAAGCGCTTAACCCCTGTGCCACCAGGGCTCCATATTATGCACTAGGGATATAGAAAATAATGTCTCAGTTACTACTCTTTAGAAATTCATAGTTTGGAGAAGCGCCCAAGCCAAGTCCAAGCCCAAGCCCAAACCCAAGCCCGCTGCTGTCAAGTCAATTCCAACAGGACAGACTAGAACTGTCCCACAGAGCTTCCAAGGAGCGGCTGGTGGATTTGAACTGCCAATCTTTTGGTTAGCAGCCAAGCTCTTAACTACTGTGCCACCAGGGCTCTCCAGAGAAGAAAGACACATAAAAATAAACAAGCATAATACAGTGTGATAAATGTACAGATGAAAGTGAGTGTTGGTCAGTTTGGGAGCACACAGACTCAATTGCCAGAGGAGGCAAAATTTAATCTGAGCCTTGAAGAATAATTAAGAGTTAGCCAAGCAGAGAATTCCTGAGGTAGGAAGAAGACTTCCATTGTAGGAAGAGGGAAAACCATACGTAATTGCAGAGAAGTGAGAGTATAGTAGATTCAGAGAACTTAATGAAGTTTTTATAAATGGAACTTTGGTTATAAGTTGAAGAATGATAGAAGGTGAGAATAAAGAGAAAAGCAGGGTTCTAGAGCCAGAAAGCCCTAGTGGTGAAGGGGCTAAGAGTTACAGCTGCTAACCAAAAAGTCAGCAGTTTAAATCCACCAGCTGCTCCTTGGAAACCCTATGGGGTAGTTCTACTCTGTCCTACAGTGTAGCCACGAGTCGGAATTGACTCTATGGCAATGGGTTTCTTTTTTTTTTTTTTTAGAGCCAAAAAATGGAAATCCAAGGCCCAAGGCCCTTAGCATGGCTTTTGAGTTTTTAACTTGATGTTACTGGAGAGCTATTGTAGAGTTTTAGTCAGGGAACTGGAATGGATAATTTTGTTTTAGGAAAATCCCTCTGACGTGGTGTGAAGGATGGGTGAGAATGAGGTTAGATCAGAGTCAGGGAAATGAGACAATTACAGTAATTCATGCAAGAAATGACCATAAAAATGCCATGAAAGGCAGTGTCGTTGTCTGACCTCTTCATCTAACTTCACAAAGCGGCAGAATCAAGGTAATCAGCCCAAGGCTGAGTCTTATGAAGTAAAGGTCAGACACACCTTCTCTCTCCAACCTTTTTACCAATTCTGACACCAGTCGTTTCTCCCATGGCACTCTCTACTTCTCTGCTGGGTTCGATAATTCATTGCAATGGCCACACAGAATTCACAGACAATACTCACAATTATGGGGTTTATTAGGGAAGTAACAGGTTGCAATTCAGGATCAGGAACGACTCAGGATACAGTTCTTTGGCTAGGACAGTTTCTCAGCTATGCCTATAAGCAGGTTTCTCCCTGGCCCTCAGCCTCTCGGGCTTCTTGGGACTTTTGGGCCTGCCTGGCCTCTGCCCTGCTCAGGCAAGTGTTACAGAGCTCTTTAGCTTCACCAATAAGTGCCCAGAGGCACCCTACTCCGCCAATAAACCTCAGCCCAAAGGCACTCAGCTCTCTTGCTCTGTGAGTTGGCAAACCCACTGTAATTGCCTTGCTCCACGGGCCAGGAAGCGAGAAGCCCACTGCGCCATCTTGTGTCAGTCTCCTCATTCGATTGCTGCCATTTCTCTGCTGCCACTTCTCGCCGTCTTGTGCCATCTCCGGTGTTACAGCTCTCTCTCTCTGTCTCCTGGGTCTAGGAGGCTCTCAGCACAGGGACCTTGGGTCCAAAGGACACAGTCTGCTCCCATTTCTTCTTCTTGGTGGTAGTGAGGTTCCCCTTCAGCTCTGGAATTGGCTCTCTTTTAAGCCTAGTAGATGGCAAAACCAACCAATCCCTTCATTGGGGTTCCATATATCTTATTTGCATGGTCCCACTCCCACAATGGTACCATGCACCTTATCTGCATTATTAGCAAGCTGTCCAATCCCTTGGTGGGCCACAAGTGCCTTATTTGCAATAAAAAACCCATCACTGTCAAGTCAATTCTGATTCATAGTGACCCTGAAGGACAGAGTAGAACTGCCCCATAGCGTTTCCAAGGAGTGGCTGGTGGATTCAAACTGCAGACTTTTTGGTTTGCAGGTGAGCTCTTAAGTACTGTGCCACCAAGGCTCCCCTTATTTGCATAGTCCCTCCCAATCATTTGGTGGGAGTTACAAGGCCATGGCTAGAAAGGCCATATGAAAGCCATCTATTGCACTACAATGATGTAGACAGGAAGAGAGAAAATAAAGAGAGGGAGATAGATATGAGATAGATGGGTGAGAAAGAGGAGTCATCTAGAATGATCTCTAGGTTTCTACCTTAGGTAATTGGATAGACTGGTCCTAAGGTTAACACAAGAAAAGCACACTGGAAAGAGAGAGAAAGTGGGAAGTTTAGTACTGTATTTGGTGGGTTTGGGGTCCCTATGGGACATAAAAGTAAAGGTTTTTAGAAGGTAGTTGGGCATATAAAACCAGGGCTCAGGAGAAAAACCTGAGGATATAGACTTGGAAGTCATCAGTTTTAGGCATGAGTTTCCATAAAGTCCATGTAGACGAATCTATGAGAAGATGAGAGGATCAAGAATGGAACCTTGGAGAACACCAATAAAGGGTAGAAAGAGTGAGAGTAAGGCTGGAAGGTAAAGAAGGTAGAAGGAAAGCCAGCAGAGGGAGGAGAGAGAAACAAAACAAAAGAGACAGAGAATTGTAAGAGGGAAAGATGGGTCACCAGTATCAAATATTAAAGACAAGTCAATAAGCTACTCTTGGATTGAGTGCTAGGAAGTAGAAACAGAGTTTTCAGTCTTTTGGAATCCAGATTTCTGGGGTCCACGGAGTTGGGGTGACCCACCCAGGCCATTGTCCTGAGATCATCTTTTGAACCATGAGCCTTGAGAAAACTGATTTGCTAAAGTCACCTTTAAGTCAAACAATAGACAAGTAAGTAGCTTAGTAAGACCATTTTGCCTCAGGCATTGGGCTCTTTTGAAGAATTATCTATGTGTAGTCAGTTTCCAGAAGCAGAAACTCCAAGGTCAGACAAGAAGCTGTGTTGTGGGGTAAATTGTTACTATATAAACATTGTTCTGGCCCCATTTCCATGGCAATATCGACAAGATGGGGTATAAGAATCTCTGGAAATTCTCTCTTCTTAGGAAAATTTTTGACTCCCTAGTAGAAATGTTACCCCAATTTGCAAATCGTATATTAAATAAACTTCAATCAATTTCTATTATTGGCTTAATATGATTTTTGTTTTAACAGAAGTCACTGGTGGCTTTAGGAAAGGCAATTATAGTAGAAACACATAGTACGGTGTCCAACTCAGGCAACTTACTTTCTGTTCGGCAAGTATATACAATGGGAACCCCTTTAACACTGACTTTATATTAACCATTTCAAGTATGTCTCCATCCACTTGCAATAGGTAAGTTTTGTCTATAACCACTAGTTGGTCCTATCAATTGACCATTGTTGTGGACTGAATTATGTCTCCCAGAAATGTGTGTCAACTTGGCTAGGCCATGATTCCCAGTATTTTGTGATTGTCCACCATTTTGTCATCTGATATGATTTTCCTATGTGTTGTAAATCCTACCTCCATGATGTTAATGAGGCAGGATTAGAGGCAGCTATGTTAATGGGGCAGGACTTGATCTACAAGATTAGGTTGTGTCTTGAGTCAATCTCTTTTGAGATATAAAAGAGAGAAGTGAGCAGAGAGACAGGGGAACCTCATGCCACCAAGAAAACAATGCCAGCAGCAGAGTGTGTCCTTTGGACCCGGGTCCCTGTGCTGAGAAGCTCCTAGACCAGGGGAAGACTGTTGACAAGGACCTTCCCCCGGAGCCGACAGAGAGAGAAAGCATTCCCCTAGAGCTGGCATCCAGAATTTGGACTTCTAGCCTCCTAGACTGCGACAGAATAAACTTCTCTTTGTTAAAGCCTTTCACTTGTGGTATTTCTGTTACAGCAGCACTAGATAACTAAGGGCACCCATCTCTCACCTTTTCTGCAGCGTAGACCTCTAGTTACTTTCGACTAGAATTTTTGTTTGTCGAGCCGGACACAGAACTGTCTGGATTCTGTCAAAAATTTTTTAAAAAGTTACAGAACTCTCCTAACTCCTTCCTGTACTCCCTCCTAACTCTCAAAAAAAAAGAAAAAAGAAAAAAAAAAACAAAAAGGCTGTATCTGTGCTTCCACTATCTTCCCTCTGTGACCCAAAAGCAGAGGGATGCTGCACTAGGGGTGGGGCCGCTGAATGAGGCCCTCACAGCTAGAACTGTTCCACGGGAGTCTCAGACAAAAGGCATGAAAGGAAAGGTAGATGTTATTTCTGGAATTATGATAAGAGATGTAATGAGAAGCTCACTGCAGGGCCAGGTACAAAAGACGAGGCTGCTGCAAGGGAAAGAAAAGCTTCCCTGGCTTCTTTGCAAAGAAGCTCTAGGAAAATATTTGAAAACGTATGAACGTCGAGAGGTAAGCAGGAGGCCAAAGAAAGGTAGCTAATCCCATCTGCTTGTTTTTATATGAAAGACCACAGTGAATCTTGATTTGAAGACATCTTTTAAGAAATCCATCACTGACTCCCTACATCTGACAGTCTCTGATTAAACTTTCAGATAACAGCCTTGCAGGGTAGTGCCAATGCGAAGATGTACAGGGTGTTCTGATCGCTGGCTCCCCCAAACCGCTTGCTGCCAATGAATTAAACGGTGCTGTTTCCGGCAGTTTATTTTTGCCGAGATCCTGCATACAACAAGTGCTGACTCTGTTCTCTCTTCTCCTCTATAGCTAAAAGCTCCAGAGTCCAGTTCTGGCCATCCTGCTGGTGTGGTTTGCCATTCTGGGATGCTACTGTCCAGATAACTAAGGTCCCTGCCCACTCATCACTCTCTTGGCAATTACTGTAAAGAAAAGCTAGATTTGCCTCTGGTTCTGCAAAGCCCAGCCTCAGGCTTAAGCACAGCTCTCAGGTTGAGGACAATGTTCTGCTCCAGGTTCTGGCCACTTCCTGAAGGTCATACAAGCAAGAGAAGCAGAGACTTCCAATTGTTAGGCTAGAAACCTAGCATAAAAAGAAACAATATTCTCAACTGAAGAAATGAGATGGAAAATGCCAGGTATCCATAAGCTTCTCCCTATGAGTAAAGGTAATAAGCTAGTGACTCCCTAAGTTGGGCCACTTGGTT
The DNA here is from genome assembly GCF_000243295.1 of Trichechus manatus latirostris. Lineage (NCBI taxonomy): Eukaryota > Metazoa > Chordata > Mammalia > Sirenia > Trichechidae > Trichechus > Trichechus manatus. The sequence goes on from NW_004444120.1 coordinate 2,547,225, forward strand.
TTCTATACTTAGTTGGGCTAAACTTCTGAGAAAACCCAAGAGGCTAGACTGTAGTGGGAGCGGTAGCTGCAGATCATTTTGAAGGAATCACCACTCAAACAAGAAAAACCATCAGGTTTCTAAAGGTACTCAAAACCAAAAAAACAAAAACCAAAAAAACCATCGGCATCGAGTCTATTCTGACTCATAGCGGCCCTAGAGGACACAGTAGAACTGCCCGATAGGGTTTGCAAGGAGCGCCTGGTGGATTCAAACTGCCGACCTTTTGGTTAGCAGCCAAACGTTTAACCACTGCACTACCAGGGTTCAAAAGCTACATAATTTTCATCTATCTTTCTATGTACAAGCAAACCTGTGGGCCAAATGACATGTCTTTTCTCAGCCTCCTTCCCCTAACCTGCCTCGGCTCAAAATAGAGCCACACAGACCAACCAGAGCTGATTATGCTCAAGCCGTGCCTGAGGCTAAAGCAAAAATGCCTGGCACATTTAGCAAACATCGAACACACGTGGCTTGAATTTTAGAGCAGCAAGAACTGATTGGGAAGAGGAAGCAAGACACTTAGAAGCTACTGCGCATTCATCCACACTACACCTCGGACAGAATGCAAATGGGACCAGATCTTTTCCTGCATTATACTCAGTGGCGTGTGATGGTCAGGTGTATAGTATCTGGAATCCAACTACATGGTCCAAACACTGGCTCCTCCACCTACTAGCTGTGTGACCTTCAGAAAGCCACTAAACTTCTCTGAACTTCACGGTTTTTTCATCTTAAATATCTACTCCATACGGGTATTATAAGGATTAACGCGAGTTAATATAAGTGATCTACTTAGAACGGTGCCTGGTCTATATTAATGGGGGAGGAATGACTCAGAAAAGGAAGGTGAGAATGCTTACACAACTCAAAGAATGTAATCAATGTCACCAAATGGTACATGTAGAAACTGTGGAATTGCTGTATGTTTTGCTGTGTATATTCTCAACAACAACAACAAAATAAATAAAATTACT
>NW_004444120.1:2549368-2578542 GCF_000243295.1 Trichechus manatus latirostris
GACAAATATTGTATAAGACCACTATTATAAGAACTCAAGAAAAGGTTTAAACACAAAAGACAACATTCTTTGATGGTTATGAGGGTGGGGAGCGAGGGGAGAGGGTTATTCACTAACTAAATAGTAAACAAGAATTATCTTAGGTGAAGGGAAGGACAGCACACACTACAGGGGAAGTCAGCACAACTAGACTAAACCAAAGCTAAGAAGTTTCCTGAATACAACCAAACGCTTTGAGGGACAGAGTAGCAGGGTGGGGGTCTAGGGACCATGCTTTCAGGGGACATCTAGGTCAACTGGCATAACAAAGCTTATCAAGAAAATGTCCCGCATCCTGCTTTGGTGAGTCGGGTCTGGGGTCTTAAAAGCTAGAAAGCGGCCATCTAAGATGCATCAATTGGTCCCAACCACCTGGAGTAAAGGAGAACAAAGAACACCAAAGTCACAAGGAAACTATTAGCCCAAGAGACAGAAAGGGCCACATAAACCAGACTCCATCAGCCTGAGACCAGAAGAACTAGATGCTACCCAGCTACCACCAAGGACCTCCCTGACAGGGAACACAACAGAGAGCCCCTGACTGAGAAGGAGAAAAGTAGGGCACAGAACTCAAATTCTAGTAAAAAGACAAATGGTCTGAGACTGGAGGAACCCCAGAAAGCATGGCCCCCGGACTCTGTCAACCCAGAACTAAAACCATTCCCGAGGCCAACTGTTCCGACAAAGATTAGACTGGACTATGGGACATAAAATGATACTCATGAAGAATGTGCTTCTTAGCTCAAGTCGATACATGAGACTAAATGGGGAGCTCCTGTCTGGAGGTGAGATGAGAAGGCAGACAAGGTTAGGAGCTGGTTGAATGGACACAGGAAATCAGGGGTGGAAAGGAGGAGTGTACTGTCACAGTATAGGGAGAGCAATTAGGGTCATATAACAAGGTATGTATAAATTTTTGTATGAGATACTAACTTGAATTGTAAACTTTCACTTAAAGTACAATTAAAACAAAAATTGCTATCAAGTTGATTCTGATTCATAGTAACACTACAGGCCAGAGTAGAACTGCCCAATAGAGGTTCCAAGGCTGTAATCTTTAGGGAAGCAGACTGCCACATCTTCTCCGCAGAGTGGCTGATGGGTTCGAACCGCTGACCTTTCAGTTAGCAGCTGAAAGCCTAACTACTGTGCCACCAGGACTCCTGCCGGGCCTATAAAAACTGTCACATTATGTTAGCTAGTACTATTATTATTACGTCAGCCAGGGCTCCTATCTCCTTAGAGAATCTTTTTAGAAGAATAGACACAGGGTGGGGTTTTGACTCTCTAAAGCTTCTGATTCCTTTCATTTCACGTTCCCTGCCTTCTGTCCTGGATGGGGTCTGCACTGTTCCTTACCCTTGCTTCCCCCTTTTTAGGAATTTCTCCCTTTTGAGTTCCTCTTGTAATGCCTTCGTTCTTGTTTATATGGAAACTGAAGCCCAGGGATGTTAAGTGACTTGTCCAAGGTCACTCAGAAGATTGATGGCAGAGCCAAGACTTGACAAGCCAAGAGGACAGACTCTCCTATTTCTGGGATACTAGGCAACAGGTTTTTTGTTTTTTGTTTTTTGTTTTTTGTTTTAGGACTCAGAAGGAGTCCCTAGGTGATGCAATGGTTACAACGGGCTTAGCTGCTAAACTAAATGTTGGCAGATCAAGCTTACCCAGAGGAAAGGCCTGGCAATCTACTTCTGAAAAATCAGCTATTGAAAACCCTGTGGAGCACAGTTCCACTCTGACATATATGAGATTGCCATGAGTCAGAATTGACGAGATAGCAACTAGTTAGGACTCCGAAAACCGTATCAATCTCACCAAATCAAGTATAGCCATCCGGCTTTAGCCACCCAGAAGTGTAAGGAGAGCCAGAGCAGAGGCAGAGAACAGAGGTGGGGATTGGGAACTTCTATGCCAGCAGACTAGTTACTAAGATTCAGCAGAAGTTGAGTCCAGGATTGAAAAAGTAACACAAAGAGGAAATGGAGCAAGTGAACCCACCAGGCAAACTACTTGCTTTCCTGAAGCGAGTTGTTATTAAATGGTGTCCTGAGGAATTGGGTTGTTCCCAGGTTTGACTCTGAAGGGCCAAACAGCTTTTTCATGTTCTAAAAACCGCCTGAGCTCTTCTTCTTGAAGAAGGGCCCAGGTGCTCATCTATTATTGAGCATGTTTAAAAAGGCATTTAGGAAAGAGCACCAAGAGACAAATTTGCAGCTACAACGTCAGTCCTAGGAGGTCTGCACTTTCGTCGAGAAAGAGAAGGGCTCATGCTGAGTGATACAGGAAGAGTCAACACAGGCAGGCGTCCCAGCACTCTCTGAAACACATGTTGGCCTATTGCTTTCCACCAGTTCCAAGAAGTGAGTGATGGGGAGGGCAGAAGCCAGTCAATGACAGACCTCCCTACTATCAACACACTCAGACCAATAGCCGTTGTCCAAAGTTTTACCCCTTTGTGTGTGGGTGGGCGTGTGTGTGTGGCCAGAGATTTTTTTCAACATATATACCCATCCAGTGGCTCTGCAAGAGAAAGACCAAGTGATCTGCTCCCATAAAGATTACAGCCAAGAAAACCCTACTCTGTCACATGGGGTCGCTATGAGTCAGAATCAAATCAATGGTACCCAACAACAACAACAGACACACAGTTCCTGAATGACAGAATGACACACAGCATTAAAAGTTATGTACTAAATATTTAATGATATTTTTCTGACATACCATTCAAAACATACTGTTAAAGGAAAATGTAGATTACAAAACAGGATGTATAATAGTATGCCAATTTTATAAAAATATGCACAAACATTTTTATAAAACTCATAATATGTAAGAAATAGACCAAAAAAAAAAAAAAGACTGGAACAATAGAAACAAAATGTAAATAGAAATTATCTCTGGGTGGTAGAATTTGGGGCAAATTTTATTTCTTCTTCATGCTTTTCTCTATTTTACTAATTTTTTGGAATCAGTAATAACAAATATTATTACATAAAAGAGAAGTTTGTTACTCAAGATCAAACAGAACTCCTCGAGTTCCGAAAAAGAGGATGATCTTCATGACTCTGTGTAGAATACATTTAAACCCCACTTTAAGGTAATTTCCTCCTTTAGGTTCTTCTACTTCAGCACAGGATTTTAAGTGGCCATCAATTCATTTGGGGAATAAAAATATAGATTTGGAGGGCACAGTTTCATCTTTGAAGAACAAGAAGAACTTACATTGGGTAAAAACATATCAGTGTCTACCTACTTCTTAAATTGTCAGTGAAAACCCTAAATGCCCGAGTTTCAATAAAGCAGTATAAGAATGGGGCCACACTGTTCTGTGATTGCCTTGGTGATTTTTTTTCTGGGGGGTGCTGATGAGGCACTTCATCCCGATAAGGCATGAATAAGTGCCACTGTGATGGCATGGTATTGCCCCTCCTCCTTAAAAATGCCTGCCCTTAACTTGCCACATGCTGTCTTGGTTCCCCTTCCACTTCTCGGACTACTTCTCCATTTCCTTTGCTGATTCCACTCCCTTCTCCCACCCATAAGCCCCACACCCCAGAGGAGACATTCTGTAGGCTCATGTCCTTGGTCCTCTTTCCTCTCCCTCTGCTTTCTTCAGAAAAGCATCTTCTCCTTGGGTTTCTGTTATCACCTTCCTGCAGAAAACTCCAAATCTGCATTTTTAGTGGTATCTCCTCACAGAACTACACATCGACATTTCCACCTCCATTTCAACTTGACAGCAACGGGTTTTGTTTTTTGGGTTTTTTTTTTTTTTTTTTGGCCCAACAGGAGCCCTGGTGGCGAAGTTGTTAAGAGCTCGCTCGTTAACCAAAAGGTCAGCAGTTCAAATCCACCAGCTGCTCCTTAGAAACCCTATGGGGCAGTTCTACTCTGTCCTATGACATCGCTATGAGTTGGCATCGACTCAGTGGCAGCGCATTTTAGACCAACAATACCTCAAAATTAGGATACCTAGAACTGAACCCATGAAATTCCTTCCCCATCACTAATTTTGTTCCTTCTTTTGATGTCCCAATTTCCCATAATCATCCCACTCCCTGAAGCTCAATTCTTCGATGGTCTTTGCCTCGTCTCTCGTAGTATGTCACAGATTCATTCTGCCTCTGCCGTCATTCTCCCATCTGTCCCTGCTCCCTTTGCCCAGCAGCATGTCTGTTCAGGCCTGAGATGACTGTACTGGCCCTGGAAGTCCCCGGGTTCACACAGCTGATCATTAGCTACCAGATGAATTTTCTGAAGAGAAGCTATAATCAGGTCATTCTCCCTCTCACAGTCTGTGGTTTCTGATTGTTTGCAGATTTAATTCAAACCCGTCAGCCTTGCTTATAACATCCTCTAGGCCCAATCTTTCTTTACATATTTCTCTCTCTATGTCCTTATTTGTACCCTATGATTCAGACAAATAATTTTTAAAAACCTGTTATTATATGAATAAACACTGCATTTTATCTACTACTCCCTCTGCCTGGAATATTATTCTCAATTTCACTATTACTCACCTTTAAAAACCTTCCCTATTTTTTAAGGCCCATCTCTACAATCATTCTTCTTGAAGCCTTCCTGATGCTCTGAATCATATATATTACTTTCTTCTTTAAACCTTTTTGTCTTTGGTATTACATTGATTATCTACTGTTGTGTAAAAAAAATGCCCCAAGGCTTAGTGGCTTACAGCAACAAATTTATCTTGGCAGTTTCTGTGAGTCAGGAGTCCAGAGGCATGGCTCCAATCTCCTCTTGTCTTGACACTGTTTTTTCCTGCTTTCTTTGTCTCTCTCTCTGCTTTAGTTTAGTCAGAATAACATGACTGACTGAAAACCATCTGGCTCTCTCTATGCTCAGACCATGTCACTCTCTCTTTAATCACTGTTAAGTTTTCTATTCTTACATTTAAGATGTGACAACATTCTGCCCTGCCTTCATTTCTAATTTCATTTTTTCCTATTCCACATCTTCTTCCTTTCATTTACCCACTCCCTCTCCTTCATTCTCCTAGTCTCCCAGCTGAGGTTTTGTTCTCTTGAAGCCTTCCTTTCTCCGCTGTGTAAATGCCCTTAGATCATTCTAATTCCCCTTGAAAGTTCATGACTATGAAGCCTTTCAACGACATTCCTCCAGGTAAGATTATTCGTTACTTTGCCAAGGAAACGACAAATTCACACCCTTCATATGCCTAGACTTTTTAAGGCATTAAAAGTTTGTATTTCTGTATTTTATTGTCTGACAAATAGAAAGCCCTTCAACAGGCAGTGTTTTTTGCCTTCCAGAATTCTAAGGTGAATTTGGGCACTCACTACAATATAGAACTGTGATTATCCTTTGCACTGATGCATTTTTAAGACAATGCTCAGAATTCTCAGACGCCCCCTAGAGACCTAAGGTGAACTGCAGCGAACAATCAAAAGGCTTGTGTGTGTACCAAAACCAAACCAAACCAGTTGCCGTTGAGTCGATTCCAACTCATAACGACCCTATAGGAAAGAGTAGAACTGTCCCATAGGGTTCCAAGACATTAGCTCCTTAAGGGCAGGGAACTTGTTGGTCTTGTTTGATACTATTTTCCCAACACGTAGCCCTGGTGGCACAGTGCTCAGCTGCTAATCAAAAGGTCAATGGTACAAACCCTCCAGCTGCTCCACGGGAGAAAGATGTGGTCATCCGCTTCCATAAAGATTTACAGCCTTGGAAACCCTACGGGGCAGTTCTACTCTGTCCTATAGGGTCGCTTTAAGTTGAAATTGACTTGATGGCAATGGTTTGGTTTGATTCAGAATAGTGCTTGGCACTTAGTAGGAACTCAGGAAATACTTGTTGAATGAATAAACCCAGACGATGCAACCTAATGTCAGGATTTTTGTTTAAGTAGTTAAACTAAGATGACAGCTAATTCAGAATCTCTTGGAGTGAGTAGGACAGACCTTAACTCTTTCTTGCCAGGCTTCTGACTCTGCCCTCCCTTGAAGTAATGAAGGGATAAAGATTCAGTTTTATTTCAAAGTTAATGGCTAGAAAATAAAGTGAAAACAGAGAACAATGACAGAGTGGCAGTCTTAAATATCCATTAAACACTTATTTTCTCCTTGTGAAAAGGAGATTTCTATGATAAACCGAACCTGTGTTTCACAGGTCAGAACTCAGATTGCTGGGCCTCCTGCCTACAGCTTCTGGGGTGGGGCCTAAGACTCTGCATTTCTAATAAGTTCCCTGGGGATGTTGGTTCTGCTAGTCCTGAAACCACACTTTGAGAACCACAAGTATAAACTGTAAAACACTATTCAGGTGTCAACTGTTACCATCATTCACCTCCCATTTTACCACTGCCCCCTTTTACATTGAACCCTGAATGTGACCACGTCTTCTGACATTAAACCACTTTCCCCTGTGGAAGGAATTCCTTTAATTGTTGTGAGCCAATTTATTCACCACAGAATAAGGAAGCAATAAAGGGGAGACTGGCAGTTCTTTATTATCAACCACGAAGTGGTGGTTTATTACAATGGAACAAAACCCAAGTAGATCAGATAGCGCAAGGACACACTGCAAGCTTTCATAAACCGCTGCTATTGCTTGCGGTGTTTGGGTTGCTATTAAATGGTTGCTGAGAACCAACAATATGCTAAACCTAAGCTAAGGAGGTTTTCCATTGCTGGGTGACGGGCCCAGAATGGACTGCTGTGCTAGGTTGTGGACACGGGCATTATTTTACTAGTAATTAATACTCAATTAAAAAATAATCTCTGTGCAAAGAATCATATATGAATAAAGGAAGAAAGCCTACTCACTGCCAATTTATCACTAAATATATCAAGAATTCTATTTGCTGATTGCTAGCTTCCACCCTTTTAATTACTAAGGCCAAAATCCAACCTAGTTAAGTGTGTGTGTGGTCATTTTTCTCCACTAGAATCCAATTTCGATTGTCTTACCTCTGGTTTAAAATATGGTCAAGTAAAATAACACTATACAATTGCACAGCACTTGTTATGTGCCAGATATTGCTAAGAATTTTACATGAATTAAAACGTGTTTGATCCTCACGGCAACACTTTGGGGTAGGCGCTATTAATGTTCTTGTTTCATAGACGAGGAAACTGAGGCAAAGAAAAATGCAGCCAACATCTAATTATACTTCTTCAGACAAGTCACTGCTCTAGGCAGAGGTGAGTAAGTAAGTAAAGCATGATGCCTCTTGGCTTTTAAGCTATGCCTCAAAGGCCAAGAAGTTCAATGATTCAAGGCCAAGAAACAGCATAGGCCAAGGCATGTAGGCCTAAAGGTACAAGAGGTATTGCAGAATGGTTAGTTTCCCACTATGCTGGTGTGTAAGGTACATGCAGAGAAGTGAGGGGGAAGAGGATGGAAATGGAGGTCAGCTTTCAATGCCATCATTCCAGGAGGTGGAGTGAGGGGTTGAGAGCAGACCTTGCCCCGGAAGCATTACCCAAATTTAGTCATTCAGGTATCACTGTAACAATTTTTGCCACATCTCTGTACCGCATACATTATTTTTTAATATTTCAAATCACCTTCCTTTAAAAAAATACATTTAAAAAACGTCATATCATTACTATAAATGTGAAACAAGCGTCACCTGCCAAAACAGAAGACAACTATAAAAATAAATAGCTGCTTACTTAAATTAAAAAAAAAAAAAAAATCATCGCTCTTAAATTAACTCATGCACCACAGCAAAAGCCATGGCCACACTTGGGGAACACTGAAACGGCCATGATAAATCACAGGAGGTCAGGAGTGTTCTTATTCATGGCATTTTCTCCTATATTTTGCTCCTATGTTTTTTCTTAATCTCAATGAACCTTCATCTAGTTTTTTAATGAGATCCCCAAACACTTCTCCCTTAGCTAGTTGAGTTCATAAAATATTTCATTGATTGTGTTTTATATAAAACAAAGTTAAAATTTCATATCACTCTCCTACTAAGATTTAAGGGCTGTTTTGTAGGTCAGCTATTTTAAATTCCCCTTGGTGTTTCCACATGTCTCTGCACCTCCAGCAGCTGTCTGATCAATGGGGCTGCATGGCCACGGTGCCACTGCTGCGGTAGCTGCATTTTCGGAGAGCTTTTAATGCACAGAGTGACTGTTTCCTAGAAAATCCCCTCTTTGCAATCAGTACCTAGACAGCTGCTTCAGTAGGTAGCTACGGCCTTTGTCATTCAAAGAAATATGTTCTCGCCTCACAATTTGAGGAGATAAGCTCTTGTTCTCAACTGAAGAAAGAGGGTGTGTCTATGTATATATGTGTGTGTATGTGTGTGTGTGTCTGTGTGTGTGTGCACCTGTGTGTATATAATATATATCTGTATATATACATATATGAAATAACAGTGAGGAGGTATAGGGATGTAGGAATTCAGGAAAGCTTTTTTTTTTTTCCCCCTTCCATTACACTCCCATCCGTCCCTCCCTCCCTCCCTCCTTCTCTCACTTCATCCCTCCTTTCCTTCCTTCCTTCCTTCCCCTCTGTCTTAGTCATCTAGTGCTGCTGTAACAGAAATACCACAAGTGGATGGCTTTAACCAAGATAAATTCATTCTCTCACCGTCTAGAGGATAGAAGTCTGAGTCAAGGGTACCAGGTCCAGGGAAAGGCATTCTCTCTCTGTCAGCTCTAGGAAAGGTCCTTATTATCACTCTTCCCTTGGTCTAGGAGCTTCTGAGCACAGGGACCCCGGGTCCAAAGGATGCACTATTCTCCTGGCTCTTTGTTTCTTGGTGGTATGAGGTCTCCATGTCTCTCTGCTCGCTTTTCTCTTTTATATCTCAAAAGAGATTGGCTTAAGATACAACCTAATCTTACTAACGTAACTTATTATGTTAATGTATTATTAACATAATCGCCTCTAATCCCGCCTCATTAACATCATAGAGGTAGGATTTACAACACATAGGAAAGTTACATCAGATGACAAAATGGTGGACAATCACACAATACCGGGGATCGTGGCCTAGCCAAGTTCAGACATGTTTTTGGGTGACACAATTCAATCCATGATACCTTCCTTCCTTCCATTTTTGTTAATCTCAGGAAAATGTTAAACTCAAAGAGCCAGCTACAGTCTGCCCAATTATTCCCTTACCTATTTCTTAACTAACATTTAGTTTTAAAACTCTTAAGTGATAGGGCCCACATATCTCCATCGTATGACCTGTCCTCTGTACTACAAAATTATCTCCACTGATTCTGCTACACTTTCATCCTATTAGTCTAGTGCTCTTATATTCGGTGTTAGAGCAAAAAGTACAATGGACTTAAATAGGGACGGAAGAAATGTCTACACCCAGCTCTGCCACTTATTAGCTGCGTGACTTTGGGCAAATCATGACCTACTGAGCCTCACTTTACCTCCTCTCCAGGAGCATGCTTGCCCTCTCACCATTCCCCTGGCACAGATTTGCTTTATGTTTAAACCCTGAGAACAGTCAGCTGACAGAGCAATGCCTGGCATGCCTGTAAAACCAGCAGTTGTCCACCTTGATGAGCAGCAGAGCACACCTGGATCACACTACGGGTGGACAGGGGAGGGGGACGGCTGACAGAGAGTATGAGAGCTTCCAGGCCACCTTGAGTCATTGCTCTTTACTAGAATGAACTGAAATTTCCAGCAAATTATGAACAGCAGTAATTACAATAGAGAAAATAAGTCACCCTGAGTAATCTGGGCTGTGTGACTACTATGAAGTCCCTGGGTGGTACAAATGAGAAGGTTGGAGGTTCAAGTCTACCCAGAGGTGCCTTGAAAGAAAGGCCTGGAGATCTAATTCCAAAAAGTCAGTCACTGAAAACCCTGTGGGGTGGTTCTACTCCGACATATACGAGGTCACCATGAGTTGGAGTTGACTTGATAGCAACTGATTTCTAGATGTTTTAGGAGATTTGTATCCATATTTTTTATTAATAGTTTTCATCCTGAAAGATAAATTTATTTTATTAATTGGCCAACATTTCCTTTTAAATCTTTATACCACAGACTGATGAGCAGAGTTAACCATGCCCAGGTCAGAGTTTCTCTCTCTGCATACGTGATTTACTTTTACCCTGTTCCTGGTCAGGCCTATAAATAAGTATTGTGGAGAGAGACTGTGCATGGACTAATACAAATCCTTCAACACTGTAGGAAAGACTCAAAGCATAACATTTCCTGGTGTTCAATCAATAGTGGTATGCTTGCATACAAAGGACATTCAGATATTATAGTTTTAATGTCAGACTTCACATCTCAGTAAAGTCAATATGCTATTAATGTATGCACAAAGTAGCTTGCTTGTGATATGAAAAGGAAGTCTGCTGTTATCATAGCCCAGCCAGTCTTGAGGCACATCTCTTCCTGGATATGTGAATCAGCCAGATGTTGTCCCCCTGGTGAAAGAAGAGGATTACTCTCTCCCTTCTTCCTGGGTCGCTTGTTAGTACTAAGAAGCATGTCACTAAGCATGAGTCCCGCTAGTTCCTTGGGAACTGTGACCCCGAATTTTGCAAGCCTCCAACTCTCAAGCAAATGGTGTCAGTATGATGAAAAATGCAGATACACCCAGAACACCCGGCCTTTCCCACTCTCTGTGTGATGTAACTACCCAGAGATGAGAAATACACTTATCAGCGACGTTAGAAGGCAGCACACTCCGTCTGAACATCAAAAAGAGAAACCCACTGTGAATCCTAGCACAAAGGAGGGCCTTCCACACCAACAGCACACGTGGCCACTGGTTGTTACTGAATTAATTCAAACAATTCCCAGATTAAGGCTTTTCGTTTTTAATACTTATGGACATGAGATAGCAAAAGTGGCCAAACCTTGTTGCCTTGGAAAGCAATCTTCTGGCATTCAAGTTAGAGCATCAAAAACAGAAATTAGTTTCATATGAGAACCAGAGCCCCCATACGAATGTCTAATCATAAGGGACCAGTTTAAAGAAGCACAGTACATGCTGACAATGGAATACTATTGTTAGTTGTTGTCCAGTCAATTCCAACTCATGCCAACCCCGTGTGTGCAGAGCAGAACTGCTCCGTAAGGTTTAGAAGGTTGTCACGTTTCAGAAGCAGATCACCAGGCCCGACTTCCAAGGCGCCTCTGAGTGGGTTCAAACTGCCAACCTTCAGCTAGCAGTTGAGCACTTCACTGTTTGCGCCACCCCTGGACTCCAAATTAGGCAGTCATGAAGGTTCACGCTTTTGAATATTTAATAAAATAGGAACATGTCGACAATATCATAGTAAGGGCAAAAAGCAGCTTGCAAATTGTTCATACTTTATGTTCCTAATTCCGTTGTATCAAATTCTACTGTGTTATAATATACACACATACATCATGCACAGAAAAAAAGCACTGATGGGAAAAAGAAGAAGTGACTCTTAGTTCTTTGTGTAGGTGTGGATACGTGTACATTTTATTTTGCTCCCCCTATCCCCACCACCAAATATCTTTAATAAACATCAACTACTTTTATAATCAGAAAATCATAAACATTGTGTTTAACCTGGATGTAAACATAAGAGGCTTATAATCTCCATAACCACTATTCTCAATACCACTCCTGGCAAAACATGACAACCTAGAAATTAGAAAAATAGCTCAGAGTACTCAGAAGCCAACCACAGATAACTGCCACAAAATAAAAATCTCAATAAAATTTAACAAGATGGATGAAAGCTGTCTTTCGTCTTTGGGGACACTTTTCTCTTTACTGTGTTGCCTTAAGGTAAGGGTAAGCCAGCACTTGAGTCTCAGAACTGACTTTTGCTTTCTGCCCTGGCCTCGCCCCATCAGCATCTACAGATTTCAAAAGTAAAGCCAATCAAAGTTCTCTTATCCTTTTCATTCAGCGGCTGATGACAAGCACCTAAAGACAAGCAGCCTTTCTGAGGTGATAGTTTTGAAGTCCATTCCCCCTGTGCGTCCTGCTCTTCTCTTTGAATCATTTCACAAATGAACATGGGGTGGCTGCTTGACAGTGTGCAGAGTCTCACAGGGTGTTTAGATTTTATGGGTTAGCAGCACGCATCTTCCTCCAGGGGCTGCCCCAAGTGGTCTCTATCTGGAACCCTAGACAAGGGTGTAGACAGATTGTGCACGGGCTCATGGCACTCAGGGAACAAGAAGAAGAGAACACTTGGATTTGATGGTCTGATGTAAGCACGACTCAGAAAGACACCCCAAAATATGTAATCTGGGGGCCTTGTCTGGAAGCCATCATAAGAAATGAAATGCATATTAGCAGAGTCTTTACTTATCAAGTAACATTAAACATCAATCCAACTATTAGATCATTTCAAATAATAAGATTAAAAATCACCTAAATTAAAAAAAAAAAATTGCCGTCGAATTGATTCTGACTCATAGCGCCCCTACAGGACAGAGTAGAACTGCCCCACAGGGTTTCCAAGGAGTGCCTGGTGGATTTGAACTGCCAACTTTTTGGTTAGCAGACGTAGCTCTTAACTACTATGCCACCAGGGTTTCCCAAAAAAATCACCTTAGGTTATAGAAATTTTAAGTGTCACAATAAGCACCTTTTGCCTTATAAAATACTGTATTCTTCATTTCAGTCACGAGGAAATCTACTATACTAAGTTGGTAGAAGTAATACGGGGCTCACTGTAGGTGCTCAATAATTACGTGTGCGATGGGAGGGACGAACGGAAGAAGGGAGAGAGGGAGAAAGGAAGGAAGTGGCAAAACACAGTTCATGCATTGACGTTTGGGCAGGACTATACATACAGAGAGATGAAGACATACGGATCCAATTTTCAGGACTTCCAATGTCATCCCCTGGTGTCGTTAATGCTTCCAGTACTCAACATTTCTGTCTATTAAGAAATTCTCCCTGTAGCTAACATAAATCCTCTCTGCTTACTCGTAAACCCGCTTTCTCTGGTTCTGTCTCAGAGGAGAAAGTGAACAGCTGATCTCCATTCTTGGTACAATAATTCTTCACAGACTTGAAGAGAGTAAGTCATCACTTCATTGCCTTTTCTTCTTCCCCTTAACGACCCCAATTCTCACAGCCTTTCTCCATGGATCCTGTTTTCTAATCCCTTAATCCAAGTGTGCATATTAGTACCCAGTTCAAAGTGAGTAGAAACAGCAGGCTGTCAAATGATAGTATCAGGAGATCCAGAACAAACATCCCTGACATGAGGAGTTTCTGCTTCACCTTCTTAGACACTGTCATGGATTGAATTCTGTCCCCCCAAAAATGTGTGTATCAGTTTGGCTGGGCCATGATTCCCAGTATTGTGTGATTTTCCTATATGTTGTAAATCCTGCCTCTATGATGTTAATCAGGGAGGATGGGCAGCAGTTGTGTTAGTAAGGCAAGACTGGATTGCATCCTGAAGCAATCTCTTGAGATATAAAAGAGAAGTGAGCAGAGAGACAGGGGGACCTCATACCACCAAGAAAGCAGTGCCAGGAGCACAGTGTATCCTTTGGACCTAGGGTCCCTGTGCAGAGAAGCTCCTGGTCCAGGGTAACATGGATGAGAAGGCCGACAGAGAAAGAAAGCCTTCCCCTGGAGCTGACACCCTGAATTTGGACTTTTAGCCTAGTTTACTGTGAGGAAATAAACTTCTCTTTGTTCAAGTCATCCACTTGTGGTATTTCTGTTACAGCAGCACTAGATGACTAAGACAGATACCTTCTGTAGAGTCTACACAGAGTATGGATACTCCCTGGTCTCTTGTCTGAGGCTGGAGGGTGCAGCAGTCGGTACAGGGGTGTACAAGCAGTCACCAAATAGTCACTGAGTGCCCACTCAGTACCACCTTACACTGTGCTGGGCACCGAGGTACAACGGAAAACCAAATGAACAGTCTGCCAGTTCGTAGGTGAATGAGTCTATGTGTGAGTGTTCACGCACGTGCAGAGGGTGGGGAGGCTGTTTTATTGTCAATCAAAAGTGTTCAAGTGATATCTGCCACAGCAGCAACTGACCTCTATTGTATCATCTTCAAATCTGATCACTCTGGAATATGATCACGATAGTCCTTGCGTGGTAGTATCACCGCATCCACACTTTGGAGTTAGTGCTGCTAGGCAGTCCCCTGGACACACAGTTACCAGAAGCAGATTGTATCCCTTAACCTGGCTCATTCAACTTAGATTCCAGATCCTGGCAGAGTAACCTGTCTTATGATTATGTTGTTGTTGTTATTTCTGCTGCTGCTCTTAGGAGTCTTCCTTCTACCAGTTTGGTGACCCTTGATCTCTCCCAAGGACCCATCCATTAATTCGTAACTACTATTATGGAACCCTGGTGGCACAGTGGTTAAGAGCTGGGCTACTAACTGAAAGGTTGGCAGTTCGAATCCACCAGCTGCTCCTTGGAAACGCTATGGGGCAGTTCTACTCTGTCCTATAAGTTGGCTATGAGTCAGAATTGACTCGATGGCAATGGGTTTGGTTTTGGTTTTATTATGGGCCCAGCACTGTGCGCCAGCACTTTCATTTCCAGCACTTCATTCATTGGGGGATGCAGCTGTGACATCTCAGTATTACAAGGCTGACATGCCAGAGATAACTGGGAGGCTTGGGGAGCCCAGTGGACGACCCAAGCCAACTGAGAATGTTTTAATCCACACAAGGAAGGAGGTTTTCCTGGCAAGAGGAGGCAGGGAAGAGGGAGGGGGCTTATAAAACACACCTCTCATCTCTTTGGGGAAAAGACAAGCAGAGATGCAAATCATACATATGCTTTTTAATTCTGACCTAGACAGTCCCTTTAAGTTCTGTTTACATCTTATAGCCTGAAAATGCACTATCATCATTTCTTGAAGTCATTACTCAGAACACACCCCCACTGCACTTCATTTTTATTATCCCCATTTTAGGAACCATTAAATGGAAGCCGAGAGCGGTAGCAATGAAGCGAATCAGGAGAGGCTCTGATAAAGACTGAGAAGCCTGAATGTTTGTTGGAGCTGCTTCTCTGTGCCTGACTATTTTTAATGCAAGATTATGCAGCTGTCCTCCACTTAGACAGTCTAACAAATTAACCCTCTCTGCATACATTATTTTTTCACCATTCCTGACCCCTACCAACTCACCATGCCAGGAGTGCATGTGTGTGTATATCTCTTCTTAAATGTCTTCCCCTACGTTCCTAATACTGGAGACATGTACTGGGCTCTCTGTGAATAGAATTCTGATTGAGGAGTCTTGTTGCTATTTCAGTCTCCCCTGCCTCTTAGGGGATGCTTACATACCAGTTGCCATTGAGTTGATTCCGACTCATGGCAACCCCCCGGGTTTGAGAGTAGAACTGTGCTCCACAGGGCTGATTTTTCGGACGCAGATCACCAGGCCTTCCTTCTGAGGCATCCTCTGGATGGACTCAAACCTCCAACCTTTCAGTTAGCAGCTGAGTGCATTAACCGTTTCCACTATCCAAGGACTCCCGGTTACTTACATAATTTCCCATTAAAAGTCCATAAGAGCAGGTACTTGTTTATAAAAAGGAGGTTGGGTAAATACATAAAATTTGTTGGTATATGCTTGGAGTATTTTCAGGGGAATACATAAGAAACTGGTAACAATGATTGCTTTGGGGAGGGAATCTGGGGGACAAAAGCTACTAGATGAGAAGGAGAGATTCTTTTCACTGGTTACTCTCTTGTACCATTTGATTTTTTTACCATATGCAAATATTACTTTAAAAAATTACACAAGGGAGGTGGGGACTTGTGTTCTACTCTAAAATCTCGCTTAGTCTTTACAACAACCCCATTTTACCAAAGGAATATAGATAGATTCAGATAACATCAGTCACTTGCGCAGGTTATACAGCTGATAAAGGGCAATGTGGGGGACTGAATTTAGTTCTTTCTGACCGCTCAGGTCCCATAGGCTATGTTGCCTTGACTTCAAGTCTTTCTGGAGGAACCAAATTTATCAGCTGTAAGATTGAAACTACTTTTTGAAAATCTGAAGGAATATTTTGAAAAGCCCATCACATGCTTCACATCAACAACTTAATGAATCTTCCTTGACCTGAGGCTCCTTGTTAACAACTGTTTACACACATGCCTCCCCTGGATATGGAGCCGCAGTGAAGAGGCCCCCGAGTCCTTCACTGGCACTTGGACGCTCACTTCAGGTGGGAAATGCACCTGCTCTCAGGCTCTCTACCACCAACCACTCTGTCTAAAGTGCTGATTTTCAGGGTAGAAGCCAAATGGCTGGACAATATTCTAACTCTCCTAAGCATACACATTCTTTATGTATTTAACAATTATCTTTTGAGTGCCCACCATGAGCCAGGCACTCTTCCTTAAGTGTTAGGATTTTAGAGGTGAACAACACAGACAAGGTCTTGCTCCCATGAAGCACCCATCTTGGCACGAAGAGACAAGCAATAAATAAGCCAATAAGCAAAATGTCAGATAGGTGTCATTATGAAAATTAAAATAAACCATTGTGATAGAGTGACTGGGTAGCTACTTTAGCTTGAGTCATGAGAGAAGGCCTTTCTGGGGAGATGATATTTATCTAAATGACAGGAATGATAAATATGTCCTGGTAGCTACTGTCCTTAAAACTAAACGCAGGACACCCTGCTAACTCAGAACTGAAGCCACTTCCAAAGCCCACTTTTAAGACAAAGATTAAACAGGCCTATAAAATAAACAATACCACATGTGAGGAACATGCTTCTTAGTCCAATCAAGTATATGAGACCAAATGGGCAACACCTGCTCAAAAACAAAGACGAGAAGGCAGGAAGGGACAGGAAAACTGGACAAATGGACACAGAGAACCCAGGGTGGAAAAGGAAACAGGGAGAGTGCTGACACATCGCGAGGATTGCAACCAATGTCACAAAACAATTTGTGTATTCATTTTTTTGAATGAAAAACTAATTTGCGTTGTAAACTTTCACCTAAAACACAACAAAATTAAATAAATAAATTAAAAAATGCAAGTTCCTTTGTATGCTCCAACTTTCACCCCAATTTCCATTCCAAACTCCTGAATCTTTACCACATGAATTTGTAATCCCAGAAGCTAGAGCCAGAAAGAACCCTAGAGAGCTTCTTAGTTTCATGCCATCATTTTAGAAATGAGGAAAGAAAGACCAAGGAAAGTGAAAAGAACAAATCACACAGCTAGTTGGTGGCATGATTAGAAGCTGACAGTCCTGCCTCTCAGCCCATGTTTTCACCACGAATCCAGATTCCTTCCCTGATTATCCTTCCAGTGTCTAACTGCTTACTGTATAATCTCCACCCTCGTGCCTGCCCCTCACGAGTCCACAGACCCATGACCGCAGGGAATCTTCTTGAGTAGTATTAGGAACCTGGAGAATGCAAAGGGTTCTGGGGGCAAGGATAACCATGAAAGACAAGGTGCAACTACCCACGATGCATTTCACTGTGCCCCACCATGTCCTAGAGCCATGCCTGGCTCCTGCCACCTCTCCATGCAAACAAGCAAGCCCTAACCAGGGCTTCCAAGTTTGGGAGCTACATGGCTCTGTGAACTCAATGAACACTAAAGATCTCTCTTCAGAAATGTCCCCTGATTTAACCAAGTCCATATGAAAATGTTCTATTCTACGATCCCAACCCCTACCAAAATGCTTTACAAAAAGACTAACCACAGAATTTCTTTTAATAACAATTCCCTTAGTACTTTAAAAGCATGATCTATAAAAACTCAATCTGCATAAAGATTTCATTCCTCTCCCAAAAAAGCTATTGTATCAAATGCAACAGCATAAACTTAGATTCTTCATGATAGATTTTAGAGTCTTTTATTACATAATGATTTTCATTCATTTGACAAATATTTATTGAACTGCTCTGTGCAATACACTCTCCCAGGTGCTGAGAGGACACAATGAAACAAAGACACAATCTCTGCCGTCTGGAACACACGCACAGCTCTAACACAAGGTGGATGTGATGGGTGTATAACAGAGGTATGAACAAAAGCTATGAGGGCCCAGGGAGTGAGAAATTAAATCTAGGTCAAAGATCAGGGAAGGAGGCAAAAAAATTTTAATTTAGTTTCAAATGATGGTTATGATTTGTATAATTGGAAAATTCATTCCAGGAAAAGGACACATCATGGTATGTTGTACAGAGGACAGAACGTACAGGGGCACATTCTCAGAACAGAGGGGAGCCCAGTGAAGCTTGAAGGTGAGATGGGGAAGAGAAGATGAGCTTAGGAATGCACACCAGAGCCTTGAATGCAGTAATAAAGTTTGGACCCAATCCATAAACCACAGAAACCTTGAAAGGGTTTAGGCAGAGAAAGAACATAATCAACTTGTGTTTTAAGAAGGTCACTCAAGTGGCAGCATTTGGACCCATCTGAACGGATAAAGGCAGGGTCAGGGACAGGGATGCCCTTTTAAAAACTACAGTATGGTTCTTGGGTCATATAAAAAGGGAGGAATAAATTCAATAGCCAGAGTAAAGGTAGATTTGATAAGGAGTGAAGGGATCCAAATCCCAGGGGAAGGTTCTGGTAAGGAGTGAGGGTCCCAGGCCTCAGAGCTGGCCTAAGGAAGGGAAGCCAGCAGCACTGACTGTCATATCTCTTTAAGAAAGGACAGATGTGAGATGCCTCCTACTTGAAACAGTAATCATGAGTCTACTGCATAAAATCTACCCCGGCTGGACATCCACGTATAAAGTCTCAGTTATTAATAACTCCTCTTCTGGAGATACACAGAAGTGTCCCAGAACACTTCTTAAATTATGTCTCTACAGCAGAAGTAAAAAGCAGCTTGATTGGGATGAAGAACAGAAGCCCAGGGAACAACCATTTCTGAACAAACGATAACTCAGTGGAGGGAGGGCAACTTCAGTCAAAAACTCCAGGCATAGTTTAAGCCCTAAAGTTGTGCCCTACTAAAAGGAAGTTCATGACAGACTGCGGTCTTTCTATTTGAAGGATAAGGTCCTGGATTCTACTACCTGAGCTACACACACCCAATTTAACAGGTGAGCATTCTTATAACTAGCTGTCCTGGGCTGTCTCTGATGAAATTGAGAATTTCAGGAAGCCTACCTCTGGCCTCTTTCCCTGACTATTCCCTCTAGAAATACACAGCTTGGTTTCCATTCTAGTCAGAACCGTGCTGACATCTTGAAGCCTATTTTCAGCCAATTGGCCCATGGAGTCTGCAAGCAATGTCTTAAATGAATCTTTCCCAAGGTATTTTCACAGCATAAGCATTTCATGAACAAAGGGGTCCTGTGATAAAATAATTTTGGGAAATATCAATTTGAACAAAATTAAAGATGTTTCTTTACTATAAGAGATCTCAGAACTTTCCACTGCAAGTATGCTCTGAGAACCTGCAAGAAGAAGCAGCAGTAGGTAGCATCACCCAATCTTATGTATCCACAGAACCATTTTCCAGCAAAGTATCTCAAGGCACAAGTGTTCCCCAGAACATATTTGGAGATACTTCAGTAATGGCATTACTCTCAGGAATATTTGTATTTAACTAGGAATCTAGAATAATAATAAAAGTCCACACTTACTGAGTGCTTACTACGTGCCAGGCACCTTTCTAAGTACTTTGCATATACTAATTTATTTCATCCTGGTAACCACTCTGTAATGTCAGTACTATTATTATTCTCATTTTATAGATGAAGAAACTGAGACATAGTAGTTAAGAGATTTGTAGGTCCTAAGCAGGTGCAGGTCCTAAGAAGACAAATTTACTGGGGAGAGTTGGGAATTGAACCTAGGCAGTCTGGCACCCACAGAAATTAATTCCTAATGGTGGAATTTCCGACAATGGGATCAGCCTGTGATGAGAGACAGCCAGAGCAAGACTTTACGTGGTGACTGTACAATCACCGTAAATGCAAACCTGCCTGCTCAAAAATTAGGCTCCATAGGCCTCCCCGGTATACTGCTTAAGACGACTTCTGAATTATACCTCCTACTTGGTTTCTTCACAAAAATATTTTATATTGTACATGAACACTCTTCCATCAAAATAACGTCGATTCAGACAGCAATATAGCCAACAGGAAATTGTAATGCACATAAAGAAAACAGCCTCTTGATTAACCAAAGTAGCAAGAAAATTAAGATTCAAGTCTGAGAAATGGCTTATCTTGTGTTCTCAAAGTACTTGTCTCTTGCACGCCAGCTCTGGAGACCAGAATCAAGGGATTGTTTTCCTTCAGTGTGCTGTAAAATTTTACTTCCCTACCCCTCTACTTTGCTCAAGAATTGCCAAAGACATGTCCTACCCTCTCCCACTTCCTCTCCTTGTTCAGAAGGATTATCACCAGTTTCGGGTGCATCTGATAGCCATCTTCACTGAAGGACAGGTTCCTCCCTTCAAAGGTGACATTGATCAGATACCTGTGAAGATAAAACAAAAGGAATATTAAAAGTTTGAAGACTGTACACCAAGAACAAAATAAGTAGATAGACAGTTGGCTGTAGACAGACAGGTAGACAGATATAAAGATATCATAACCAATGTGGTATCCCTCAAACTCGTATTTGATTATACAATAAAGTCATCCAAATTTTCTCGTACTACAAATAATATGAAAAATAATAGAATGTTTTAAAATGAAACCTTTGGGTTTCAGTTCAGACTATAGCTACGACTTGGACCTTTTTTGAACCTCAGTTCTCTCCATCTACAAAAAATAGGGCATTAAATTTATTACAAAATAAAGGTTTATAAAGCTAAACGAGATAACTTAGGGTAAGCACTTACCATGAAGCTTGGTGTATAGTAAACTCTCATTAAGTGTTAAGTATTATTAAGTTAAGTATTATTCAAAAAAGGAGGAGGATTAAAGGCTGGAGGTGGTAGAGACAAGAGAAGAAAGTGGGAGGGTACCAAGACAACTTTTTGCTAAGAAAGGTAGCAATTGCAGCTTAAGGTATCTCCCCAGCGATGTGCACATGCTTCTTAACTCTTGCTAAAGGCCTGCTCATCCCACACTTCTAGTCTAAGAGTTGCAAGATGAGTCCAGTAGGCAGAGACCTGCATCCACAGAGATGCATCTGAAACCAGGGTTACTGTACTATGTAGAGTGAATAGAAAATATCAGGGGTGGAGGGGAAAGTGTGTAGGTATTTCACAGAGGGCTTTGGATGCACGTGCATAAATTAGTGGAAACTCTGGAGGTAACTAGACTCAGACCAATGAAATTGTCTTCTCCCTCAACACCTGTACCCTCAGCCCACCCCATTCCCCTGCTGGCTGCTGTGATCTGATGAACAGTTCCCTCTTTGGGAATTCCCACCAGCGTGCTCATTACAACTGCATTAGGGCAACTGTGCTGATGGTAATTAATGTCCCTTTGCTATACTGGCCCAAGGAATCAATAATGATAAGCTCTGTGTTCACATGACATGCTACTCTGAAGCCTTGGGTCTGATGCTGTTTGCAAGATGTGTCTCTGCTAAGAAGCACAAGGGGTATCTTGTAATTGCAAAGAGAGTGTTAAAGGGCTTCAAGGATGTGGCCAACACCAGTACCTAATACATCGAAGGGAAAAAGAAGAATGCATCAGGAGGCAGTTTAAAGGGTCACCTTTTTAAATCTTCTCATTCAGTGAAACTAGAAGACTCTGATTTGATTTGTTTAGGTAACATCAGGATAAACAACAAGGTTGCTAGGAGGAAGATGCTGGCTGTTATGAAGATGCCTAGGCAGCATGAACCAAACCCCCATGAGCCACTCGTCACATCTAGGGCTGCTTGGACTTTTTAAGCCTGGAATTCCCTGGTTTTGTGTAGCTTCACAAATATAATCAGGAGATGTTTTATGAAATAGTAGAGAGTACAAGAATCTCAGAATTGAAAAAGACCAGCCTATCCAACTAGCCCACCACTTCCTGCAATTTATACTTCTCGTCTACGTCATAAAATTGGTCCTCCTCTCAGGTCTTCTTGAATACTTCCACTGATGGAGAACTTCTCACTGCACCGTCCACTCCCAAGGTAGCCCATCTCACTATTGTGCAGTTCTTTATTACATAGAGCTGAAATCTGCCCCCTTGCAATCAATCCCTTGATTCTTGTTTTCTCCTTAGATATTATATAGTCGTAGTCGAATCCCTCTTCCACGTGAGAGCTTCTGACGTATTTGAAGATATTTAGCGTGGATCATTTATAAAATCAATTTTAAACTTTGAAGAACCCTTTAGCTCATTTAGTTCTATAGTTTTAACTTGATAGATTAGGAAACTGAAGCACAGAGAGATTCAGTTATTTGCCCAGTGTTACACAGCTAATTGGGAATAGAAATAACTTTTTAACCAATAGTCTTAGACCCATGTCCTTTCTACCACACTACCCTGATTCTTACATGCAACATCAGGTTAATATGCCCAGCTAGCAATAATATGACATGGCTTCAAGTCCCCTCCCCTTACCATCTTGACTGCTGTCTCTGAGTGGTCAATGTATAGCACCCATAATTCAACTCAATGCTCCAGACAGCATCTTCTCCATTCCCTGCACAAATCCTTATCTCTCAGCTCAGTGACACTTCCTCAAGTTCATCACTAGTTTGAAGATAATATTCAGATCTCCTGCAGTTTAGAGCAATTCCAACACTCCATCCAAAGCCCTACAGAATTTTTTCTAGGGTCTATAATTACAAAACCACAAGACAAAGTATTTCAAAATAACAAACCAGAATTTAAGCCTCCAACATAAATTAACTTGGAAAATATGTTCTTACTACAACAATACTGCATTGCTTAGAATTAAATAATTCTGGAAGTCTTCAGAGAATGTTTATCAGTCATGCAAAAAAAAAAAAAAATTTTAGTCTCTTCTCTTTTTTGGAAAAAAAAATAAAAGAAATTACCTGGCTTAAGCACCCCCTTTTTCAACAGACATGGCTCTCAATAATTCTGAGTTTATCTAAAACACCATTAAGAATATTTAAAAGATTAATCAGAAACTATTTTGTTCTATAAACCTTCATCTAAAGTGAGAATAGCAGCACAACTGGAAGAATGTAATTGATGTCACTGAACTGTGCATGTAGAAATTTTTGGAATGGTTTATCATTGGCTATGTATATTTTCACCAAAGGAAAAAACAAAAACATCGAGAAGGGAGAGGGTTGACATGTCGTGGGGCTGTTAACCAATGTCATGAAACAATATGTGTACTGACTGTTTAATGAGAAACTATTTGTTCTGTAAACCTTCACCTAAAGTACAATTTTTAAAAAAAAGAATATTTAAAAGAAAGCATCCATTTCAGAAGGCAATTATAAATGAGAAGTTCCAAAAATAATAAGCAGGAGGAATGGAATAAGTATATAACCTCTCAAGATGACTTCTTTGAAGGAGGCAGCACTGAACTGGGTACTTAAGTTGAGAAATTTAAACTTTCAGAAAATAAACCATACTCATGGGCAATGTAACTGGTCTGTAGTTGAATTTATCTAGTTATTCTTGCTCCAGCTCATTTTGACTTTCTTTAGAAATTGTTCTCTAAAGCGGGTGTTCATACTCTCCTAGCTCTGTAAGTTCTACCTAAGCATTTCTCACATATTTTAGACTTATTAATATAATTTTATGACAATATACCAACTAGTCTTCCCCAAAGTATCCCTTAAGTCATTCATATCCTTCAGCAGCATATAGACTAATCATTTACATTGCATTTTTCTGAGTGATTGCCTGTGATGTGTCAACATTTAGCTCTTAGCGCCAAAAAAAAAACCAAACACACTGCTGTCAAGTCGATTCTGACTCATAGCGGCCCTACAGGACAGAGTAGAACTGCCCCACAGGGTTTTCAAGGAGTGGCTCGTGGATTTGAACTGCCGACCTTTTGGTTAACAGCCAAATGCTTAAACACACACCACCAAGGCAGTCAGCTCTTAGTGAGACACTTCGAAATAAACACCAGCCTTGAGCAAGGATACCCTCCGACTCATGGAACAAAACAATCACACAGTAATCAAAGTGTGAAAAAATAATTGGGCATGTGATCACTTCTAGCCATGTGACCTTGGCACCAAATTATCTCTCTGAACCTCAGTTTTTCCTCTTTAAAATGGAGACACCATTTTACATCCAAACTATCAGTTGTTGTGATGATCAAATGAAACAATGGATAAAAAAAAAACTATATAAATGTGATACAAATATAAGGTTATGTATCAGAAAACATTCAGAAAAAGAATATATTATCGTGATGTGAGTATCTGAAGGCAAGGAACTTGCTCCATTTTGGACCTCAATGACTAAAAGTACAATAACTACATTTTAACACGACCCAATGATCCATGGAATACATCTAAGGAATAGAGATTATATTCCAGATACGGAGGATAGACTAAGTCAAATGGGCATAATAATCATTTTTAACTTTCCAAGACCTGGGAATATCCAACTACTTTTGGATCTAGTTGTACTTTATCAATTTTGAATATTAATTAAAAACACAAAGTTTCTATGAGTAAATCCTGAGTAAAGGACTGAACTAAAACTAAGCTTAAGAGAGGCCACAGCTATTCTACATTTCTCTAAACATGTTATTCTCAAGTACACAGTCAGAAAGCCTAGCTTCAAATGGCAGCCAAATTCAGGAGTTCTGCCCATAACGCCATGATCTCCTGGAAACCTCATCTAAGACTGGTATGTGTGTGTGTGTGTGAGTATGAACATATATATGTATATATGTTGTTGTTAGGTGCTGTCAAGTCATTTTTGATTCATAGCAACACCATGTGACAGATTAGAACTTTTCCACAGGGTTTTCTTGGCTGTGATCTTTATGGAAGCAGATCTCCAAGTCCTTCTGTCACGGAGCCACTGGGTGGGTTCAAACCACTAATCTTTTGGTCAGCAGCCAAGCACTTGACTGCACCACCAGGGCTCCATAGATAGACAGACAGATAGAAAGACAGAGCTTTATCTGTCCCTGGGATGTAGTTTGACTCCTAAGAAACCTCATGGCCTGTCTCATGAAGTTCTAATATCGCGCAAAATCTCAGAATGCAAGAACTAGATGAAAACTTAAGATGCTATCCATTGAGAACCCTCATGTGAGACAGCATGAAATAGGTCCTGAGACACTACTCGGCTTTCCCAAGGTGACCTGCCTGTTCAGGACTGGAGCTCAATTATTCCAATTCTCAGGTTAATGTGCTTTTCATTACATCATCAACTGAAGTGAAGTCGACTTCACAGAGCCCCAGATGTGCAATTTAGCACTCTCATATAACATGGCAAGCCTTGGACTATACAGATCCCTAATACAGATTGAATAAACTAAAATCCTTCTCACTTCCTGCTCAACTCCTTGTTGAGAAAGAGCCTCAGAATCCTGATGGGCTCAGAGCCAACACATTACCTTTATATGGCTAAAGCCCTACTCCAATCAGTTTTATAGGGTCAAGTTGAGGTAAAAAGTTCTTCTGCCTCTTGGATTTAGGCTGTGCCACTCAGAGCTCATGCAGATACCCAAAGTAATGATTTAGCAGCATACTCTGTGTGCAAGGCGTCTGGAAGAGCTCTGCCAGAATTTCCTCAGCAAACCAACAGCCCTGGCACCAGAATATTCAGTTTGCCCTCAATATTTTTACAAAGGACTAGATTTTGTTTTTTAATTGCATGTCTGTGAATATGGTAATAAGAGAGATATAGTATCTCATCTCACCCAATCCCTTCATTTTCAGATGAAGTAGATGAAGTGCAGAAGGGTTTCATGGTTTTACCAAGATCAGACCATGAGGTAGGGAGAGGCATTCAGGTGTCCTCACTCGCAGCCCAGCATTCTTCCCACTCAGCACCATGCCTCAAGAATGGCTAATTTTTCAAAACTCTGATTTTCCATTCTCCAGTTATTAAAGGCAAAGTAATAAAGGAACACAATTCCAGGCAGAAGACTTGAATTCCTGCCCCCTGTTTATAATTTTCTAACTCGAAAATAATCTCTTAACTCTACAACTTTGTGTCTTTGTTGTGTCACTTGTAAAGCCTTCAGCTCCTCTGTCTGAAAAATACACTGCTTCATACTATCCCACCTGCCTGATGTAGCAAGCTTCAGAGTTGTTTCTTTGACATGCTCTCTATTTCTGCATTTCTTCTGATTAATACTGTGGCTGTTACGTTATTGAACTCCATCATCTGCATGGTGAAACCACAAATCTTTCAAAAATCCCTTCTCTGGTCTGTTTTTTAAAATTACTACTTGTTATACCCATTTTCTCCAGACATAATAGAAACAATTGCCCACAGGATTGGAAACAGTGAACTTTTTTCAACTTTCAAAGCCACCTAGCTAGAGTCCAGTATTAGAGAAAAGAGGCAAATATATTTAAAAATTAGATACTTAATGTTATGGCTTGGATAGACTAAACAGTAATGTCTGTTTCCAACTTAGAAATTTATAAGTATCAAAATGCATTCAAAATGACCAATCTAGTGTGGTGTGGTCAATGTGGCAGACCATGAGGGGGAATAATTTCTTCCGGACTTACAGATGGGTTCCTCTGGGATCACACCCAGAAGCTTTTCTCATTAGAAAGATATCCAACACTCAAATGAAAAAGCCTAGGCAAGGCCCAAAAATGCTTAGTAGAAAGAAAATAAAAAGGAGAAATAGATAACCAAGTTAAATGAGAAGAAAAGAAATGAAGTGTGTATCATGCACACGTATACCCATACTACAATAGGCAGCGGAGGGGCGTGTTGAAGAGCAAGGACACTGCTGTCACACAATCCCCACCTGTTGCCATCGAGTCTGTTCTGACACACAGTGACCCCATGTGTGTCAGAATAGAACTGTGCTCCATAGGGTTTTCAATGGCTGATTTTTCAGAAGTCAATTTCAAGTCCTTCCATCTGAAGTGCCTCTCAGTGGGCTTGAACTTCCCACCTTTCCAAACACATTAACCACTGGTGCTACCCAGGGACTCCACAGTTACACTACAAATCCTGGATCCACCAGTTCCTAAGTCGCGAGACAATCTTTTCAAGACACTTGAATTACTTCATTCTTGCCAGCAATCGCTGTCTTTTTCACAAAGAGGAATTGGAAAAAGTTCTCAAAGTTTCCTTGGACAGATAATGTCATATACAAACGTATAAAGCCATGTTGTTGAATAAAATAATTAGAAATACCAATTTCCTAACGTGTCAAATGTAGTCCTTTTCTCTTATTTCTGTAAAATGATACCTAGTAGATTCTCAGGAAAAACTAATTTAAAGAGTAGATTGTAATAATAATTTAGAATTACTTGAAAGAGGTTAAAAATAATTTGCCCTCCAGTTGATTAAACGTTTTCTCTGAAATGGTATTTATACCACTAATTTATTTTGCAAACCTCTCTGGAATGGTGCTTGTTACCATTAATTTATCTTGCAAACCAGTCTTCACGAATCATAAAAGGTTCAAGTTTGGGCTAGTCTACGTATGTATGTGTGTGTATATATATATATACCTTAAGTATTTAACTCTAAATTAGTGATGCTAAAGTAATGAGACATTAAAGAATCTTGAAGACTGACTGAGATAAATTTAATATGCTTCCTCTCCCCCTGGTAGTAAGGATTTGCTTGAGCTCCTTTGCAGTTTGAGCTGAAGTGCGTTCATTTGAACGGCAAATGGTGATGTGTCAACTCATCTCCTATTAACAAGAAAACGTCTTTTCAGTCCCCTAGGCCTAACAATGAAAAATTTCAGAAAGTTATTACCTGGATTCCATTTCATAACTGAATGCCATGAATCAGTTTTATCTTAAATGAAAGGAAAAGAGGAGAGTCGCCCAACAATCTCTGCTTGGCTATAAGAAGGTAGAGAATATTAACCTTTCTCTAGAAAGATGTTATTTCAGACTCATCATCAAATCAATGAGCATTCTGTGTGGCTTTGCCACCAGTTGTGATGGCCTCATTTCTTCCCATCTGTACCCTTTCACCAAGCAGGATCAATGAGGCAGGCCACGGCCAGCAAACAATTATCCTCTGGATTTACCAATGGGTCCGTCTGGGATTAAAGCCAGGAGCTTGTTTTCATTAGTAAGACATCCTACTTCAAAGGAATAAAAAGCCTAGACAATGGCCCAAAATGCTTAGTAGAAAGAGAACATGAAGGAGAAACAGATTAAGTAAAGCAAAGAGGGAAGGGATGCAGTATGCGTTATATATATGCTCAGAGTATAATAGGCAGAGTAATGTGGTATTTAAGAGCACGGACACCTATGTTCAAATTCTGGATCTACCCATACCTAAGTTGTGTGAGCTTACAAGTTATTTAACCTTTCTCTGCCTCAGTTTCTTCACCACCAAAAATAAATAAATAAATAAATAATAGTACCTATCTCATAGGGTTGTTGGAAGGATTAAATGATTCAATATACATAAAAGACTATACCTATCTTATAGTGAGCATTATGTGTTAGCCTCTGCTATCGTCGTTATTATTGGTATCAATATTACCTGTTATTATTATTGGAGCCCTGGTGGCACCGTGGTTAAGAGTTCAGCTGCTAACCAAAAGGTCGACAGTTTGAATCCACCAGCCCCTCCTTCTAAACCCTATTGGGATTATTATTATTATATGTGAGAGAATGTCAGCATTGGTGGGACTTGGGGGTCATCTAACCTCTCTCATTTACAGCTGGAAACACTGAAGTCCAGGTAGATGCTGCCACTCTTTGCCATGTTAAGATCAGAGACCGAGAACAAAGTGGGAGGCCTCACACTAACTGATTTTAGAACCTATTATACCAAACAGCCTGGTACTGGTACAACAACAGATACACAGACCAATAGAACAGAATTGAGAATTCACACCTAAATTCATCCACCTATCAGCAGCTGATAATTGACAAAGGCCCAAAGTCCATCAACTGGGGAAAAGACAGTCTCTTTAACACATGGTGCTGGCATAACTGGATATCCATCTGCAAAAAACTAAACAAGACCCATACCTCACACCATGCACAAAAACTAACTCAAAATGGATCAAAGACTTAAATATAAAATCGAAAACGATAAAGATCATGGAAGAAAAAAATAGGGATAATGCTAGGAGCCTTAATATATGGCATAAACACAATACGAACCATAAGTAACAATGCACAAGCACCAGAAGAGAGACTAGATAACTGGGAG
>NW_004444120.1:2579343-2595674 GCF_000243295.1 Trichechus manatus latirostris
AATGAAGAACACCAAAGACACAAGGAAAGTAGTAGCCCAACAGACAGAAAGGGCCACATAAACCAAAGACTTCATCAACCTGAGACCAGAAGAACTAGATGGTGCCTGGCTACCACCAATGACTGCCCTGACAGGGAACACAACAGAGAGTCCCTGATGGAGCAGGAGAAAGGTGGGGTACAGAACTCAGATTCTAGTAAGAAGACCAGACTTAATGGTGTGACTGAGACTGGAGGAACCCCAGAAAGCATGGCCCCTGGATTCTCTATCAGCCCAGAACTAAAACACTTTCTGAGGCCAACTCTTCAGACAGGGATTGGACTGGACTGTGGGACATTAAGTTTTACGCATGAAGAGTGTGCCTCTTAGCTCAAGTAGATACAAGAGACTAAATGGGCAGCTTCTGTCCGGAGGTGAGATGGGAAGGCAGAGAGGGTTAGCAGCTGGTTGAATGGACACGGGGAATCATGGGTGGAAAGGAGGAGTGTGCTGTCACAGTGTGGGGAGAGCAATTAGAGTCACATAACAATGTATGTATAAATTTTTGTAGGGAAAAATTTTTTTAAAAATATCAGAGACTGAGTCCCCTAATCCCTGGATCTCTGCAGTCCCACAATACCACCAGTCCAGTACTTTTCCTCTCATTCTCACAGTATCCAAAACTGTTAAGGCTTAGGAACATTTGTTTCTCCTACTACAATTAGTTATAGCTACTGTTTACCCTGTGAGGATTTTTTTGTGGTGGGGAATCAGTTATACTACTTCAAGATAAAGTTCACTTCCTGAGGGAAGCAGAAGATGAGCTCATATTCCCACGGTCTTAAATTTGGATCTAGAATAAATGATTCCTCAAAATGATGCCCAATCCAACCTCCCTGCTTTGAACACTATGTAATTCTCTTTAAAATTCCTTCAGAGAGGGACGGCACAAGACTTCCTTAGGGAGCTGGCAATGCCACTTTCGATGCCAATTAATCAAGTGTGTTGAACAATGAAGATGTTTCTCATTTAGGCAATGGCGCACAGAACTCAGTAACGGAAAAGGAATTGCTGACTGTCCCAATGCCCACGACCCTTAGTTACACCTGACAGGGGTGAGACCTGCCAAGGTGCTATGGGAACCCCATGTGTTACTAGAGGAGGGTAGATGAAACTCCCCAGTGGGTGGGAATCAAGCAACTATTCTGGAAATTGCTATTGCCACTGGATTTTTTTTTTTTTAATTTTAAGCACATATTTCCATGCTGTACTTAAGTTAAAATCACTTTCTTTTTTAAAAAAACTAAGATTCTATAGAAGAATCCTGATAAAAAGAGGGAAAAATATGGAACAGAATATCAAATTCTCGATGGAATACAGACTTTATGGAGTCACTAAGGCTGGATGAACACCTGAAACTATTGCCCTGAGATAATCTTTAAACTTTAAACCTTAAACCAAAACTATCCTCTGAATTCTTCTTCGAATCAAAAAAATAGCTTGTCTTAATTAGTAAAGTACGCCTGCTTTGAGCATTGTGCTCTTTTAATGAATTATCTATGTGAGATCAAATTGACAATGGCAATTCGAGAAGTTGGATGGGAAGCTTAGGGGGCAATGAATTCAAGATAATGGTGGTGGAATAATTTGGAAAAGGATAGCAAGAATGGTAGCACAATTTGGAGATATAATCAATGTCACTGAATTGTACATGTAGAAATTGTTGAAATGGTGTATCTTTGTATATGTTGTTGTTGTTGTTAGGTGCCGTAGAGTCAGTTCCGACTCATAGCGACCCTATGCACAACAGAATAAAACACTGCCCCATCCTGAGCCATCCTCACAATCGTTGTTATGCTTGAGCCCATTGTTGTGGCCACCTGCCAATCCATCTTGTTGGGGGTCTTCCTCTTTTTCACTGACCCTCTACTTTACCAAGCATGTTTTCCTTCTCCAGGGACTGATCCCTCCTGATAACATGTCCAAAAGATGTGAGACAAAGTCTCACCATCCTTGCTTCTAAGGAGCATTCTGGCTGTACTTCTTCCAAGACAGGTATGTTCGTTCTTTTGGCAGTCCATGGTATATTCAATTTTCTTTGCCAACACCATAATTCAAAGGCATCAATTCTCCTTCAGTCTTCCTAATTCACTATTTCGCATGCGTACAAGGCAATTGAAAACATCATGACTTGGGTCAGGCGTACCTTAGTCTTCAAGGTGACATCTTTGCTTTTCAACACTTTAAAGAGGTCTCTTGCATCAGATTTGCCTAATGCAATGCGTCCTTTGATTTCTTCACTGCTGCTTCCATGGGTGCTGGTTGTGGATCCAAGTAAAACGAAATCTTTCACAAATTGAATCTTTTCTCTGTTTATCATGACGTTTCTTATCAGTCCAGTTGTGAGGATTTTTGTTTTCTTTATGTTGAGGTGTAATCCATACTGAAGGCTGTAGTCTTTGATCTTTATCAGTAAGTGCTTCAAGTTCTCTTCACTTTCAGCAAGCAAGGTTGTGTCACCTGCATGTCGCAGGTTGTTAATGAGTCTTCCTTCAGTCCTGATGCTAAGTTCTTCTTCATATAGCCCAGGTTCTTGGATTATTTGCTCAGCATACAGATCGAATAAGTATGGTGAAAGGATACAACCCTGATGCACACCTTTCTTGACTTTAAACCATGCACTATCCCATTGTTCTGTTGGAATGACTACTTCCTGGTCTATGTACAGGTTCCTCATGAGCACACTTAAGTGTTCTGGAATTTCCATTCTACACAATGTTATCCATAATTTGTTATGATCCACACAGTTGAATGCCTTTGCATAGTCAATAAAACACAAGTAAACATCTTTTTTATTTTCACCAAAAGAAAAAAAAAGAAAATTTGAATAAAATTCCTTTCTTCTTCCACAGATTGGGTGTTCAATATGTTAGAACGTGGCCCAGTGTAGGCTATCAAAACTAAGCAGTGGGACCTTTCCAGAGAAAATGCTAAGACAGGTGAAGGCTGGCTGATCACTGAGTACATTGCTATTTTTTCTTTATGCCTACTCCAGTTTTAAGGTGATGGATTGCTTTTCTGACACCCATTTTAGGTCACGGGCTGGCAACACTACTTAGGGAATATGCCAAAACTAGCCAAACAATGACTGGCAAAGATTTCTCTAGGACATTCAACTCTGACTTGAAGCCTTTTCCTTCCTGTGGACTTTCAGATTTATCAAAAGAAACCCTGGGCATATATACCCAAGAAGCCCTTGGTTAAGCATCCAAAGTGACCTGGGTATAACAAAGGAAAAGAATAAGGAGGTTATCCTCACCAAATTGACTGACCTCTTGCCATTTTCTTGATTTGTTCTTCCGTCTTCTGGAACCACTCCATACTCTCTCTTATACCTTGGGTGCTCAACAAAACCAATGCATTGGAAATACCTACACACACACGACAGCATTCTCCTCTGCAGCTATTACATGCTTAATTTCACAACTCACTCCAGTAGCTCTAATGAAGGTAGGTAAAAGAGGCAAACATATTTGATGAGTTAAGGAGATGGTTTCAGTTACAGAGAATGGGAATGGAGATTATGAGGATTATTATACATGGAAAAAAGAGGAGTATGATTTAATCTTTCAGTAACAGTGGCAGAACTCAAGCGGAGATTTCTAGGAGCAATTATGTTAAATGTGGAAAGAAAGGAGGACAAAGGAGGAAGGATATTCAGGAGCAGGAGAAGGTCTTTAACAGACAGAGGACTCAAGATGCCTAGGTGAAGATTTTGCCTAGGGGAGATGGGCACTTCATAATTCCATCATACACCTGTGTGAGATGGAAAGAGTGGTGGACGCCATTGACTCATTCAAGAATAGATCTGTTTTCAAAAAACCCATGATCCACACCTGCCATGTGAATAAAGCCCTATCACATAGAGAACACAGTGATTTCTTGGGTCCTAGGCCAAAGAGGAGTTCCCAGGTGGTGCAAACAGTTAATGCTCTTAGTTGCTAACCGAAAAGGCAGAGGTTCAAGTCCACCCAAAGGAGTCTTAGAAGGAAGGCCTGATGATCTACTTCCAAAAAATCAGCCACTGAAAACCCTATAGAGCACAAAATGGGTTGCCATGAGTTGGAAGAGACTCGACGGCAGCTGGTTTGGTTTTTTGGTTTGGGCTCAAGGAAAGACCAGGGGGATCAAAGAGACATGGAATATAACATGGGAAGGAGAAAATGAACTGTCAATAAGGTTAGTTAATAATAAGGAGTTTGTTGATATTGTTCCTGTAGCAGAGGGGGGAGAATAGCTTTCTGCGGATATGGTTAAGTGAGAGGATCCGCCCCTAAAAAACAAGGTTGGCTTTGAGAAGCAGGAAATTTATACTAGCTGGCAGCAGAAATTTATTACTTGTTGGCTGCTGATCTGAAAACAGTGAGATCAAACGTATATCTAATCAGGGGGAACATATGAAGTTGAAAGGTAATGCATAACGCAAAGGTACTGGTCAAAGTTATTCACCAAATATACATCCTATGTTTCTGGAGTTTCTGTAAGAGTTGCTCTAGGATCACCGTGCTTTATGGTGCCATTTCCAGACCAGATTAGAATGGAGAGGTCAGGGGAAGATCAAACGTTTCGTTTTACTTATTTAGCTAAGACACCCATTGACCTTTTCCAATATTCTAAAATGTGCTTGACCCTTGAGCCAGAATTTCAAGCCCGAGTGTACTTAATCCAAACCCCATTATTCTCTTTCCTAGTCCTTAAGGGGACAGCATCATGAACCCCACATGAATCTTCCCAGGGAAGCTGAAAGAAACGTGTAATCATCTCTCCCTGCTGTACTGTGTGGGGGCTAGAACTCTGCTGTTCCTTCCTTGTCAGGGGATCCTAGCTCTTTCTCTCCCTCTGTAGGTTGAAGTTTCCATGGGAACATGCTCTTTATTGCTTCTGAAATTACTGTGCATTTATACTGTTAACTCTTTCTTGACCAGGGCAGGTCATAAAGAAATTTTCCAACACTCCCTGAAAAGTAATTCCATTTTCTAATTCTTTTTACTGAAAACTTTTAAAAAAGTAATTGACAACTGATGCCCCTATTTTCTCACCAGACCTCGCAACTTAATCCATGAAATCTTGGCTTTTGCCTCTATCATCTGACTAAAACTGCTCTTACAAGGTCATCAATAATCAAAGCAAGGTCAACTAAAATAAAACCAACAGCCTTTGCTCCATCATCATCCCTCTTGACATCTCACAGCTTCCAACAGTTGACACTCCCAAATTTTTAGCAACTTCTCTTTTTTTGTTGCTTAAAGTAGGATAATATCTTCGTTCTCCTCATGCTTCTCAGGCCAGCTCACTCTCCCCTTTTCTGTCCATTTTCTCTTAACCTCTCTAATTTGGAGGTTTCCCCAAGACTCAGTGTTGAGCTCACACCTTCTGCCTCTGAGATTCATTCACAGCCAGAGTGTCAACAACCACCTCCACACCAAAGCCTCTTAAATCTTCATTATAGCTCCATCTTTCCTGACCTTCAGTTCTGTATTTCTGACTGGATCTGTCTACCTGAATGTCCTGGTATCAGGTCACACTTTACATGACCGTGTCCAAGTCAAGTTTCTCTAGGTTTTTTGGCAGTGAGACCACTACTCTCACAGCTTTAAAAATCCAGCACAGTTTTATTTCCTCCTCTCTGTTACAATTTCATCTTTACAACATGAATGAAAAGGAGAGTAGGCTGGCTGCTCTCGTGAGCTGCATTCCCAGAACCAATCAAATCATGCAAAAAGTCACCTGTAGTTTGTCATGATGTACAAAATCAGTTGACTGACATTTTTTCCCTCATTTTTAACACCGTTTTAGAGTTCTGTTTTCCCAAGGTAAATTAGTCTTATAGCTTTCTATCTGAAAAGTGAAATTGCTTGGAAGCCATATTTCTGCTCTGATTACTCAATAAAGCAACTTGAACAATGCTATCATTTATTGAGCACGTGCCAGGCTCTGTTCTGGAGCTCTACATTATTGTACATCCTCACTACAATGCTATAAGATAATAGCGAATATTATCATGAAAGCCCAGGGACAGTAGCCCTGGGAGTTGAACCCATTCAATTCAGAATCATTCTAAAGCCCGTATTCTTTCCACTGCCTCACATTGAGAAGCAATGGTCAAGACAGAAGAAAACAAAGATGCCAGAAATTTCTAATGAGGAACTAAAATCCAAGCCCAGACCGCATGGCACCAAAGCCCGGGTTCTTGATCATTATTTACACTACCAACCAACAGCCCATCCACTGCTTTTACTTGTTCCTTATGCCAGCATCATAAAGGAGGCCTACAGGGAGGAGGGCTAAGCGCACGAGCCCTCTACAGCCCTGAGAAAGACTGGAGGCACAGTGCTGGTCAGGAGAGAGATCCGTGGAATAACAAGAGAACTCCAGTCTCTAGGGGCTGTCAATCTGTCATCTTTCACAAGCACTAACCCAAAAAGGTGAAGAAATGGAATTAATTTGCCTCATAAGAAAACAGGAGACAAACCACAAAGCAGTAAGCCTGACTGAGGAATTAATTCTCAGATCACGCTCTGGGAGGAAGTCAGTTATGAAAGTCTAGGACTGTATTCTGGGAGTTCTTGTTAGAAACAGACAACAAGAGCTAGAATATTTATTTGGCTCAGTTAAGATTGGAAAAAGTTTATCCTGGTTTTGCACAGAATGTCTAAGTTCTCTCAGGACTTAAAATACAATATTGTTTCTTTGGAGTTACAATCAACTATCAATTACGCTCGATAAGAGAAGCAGAACCATACTTATGATCTGGGCAATCAAACACATATATTACTCTTAATACTTATCCCTCTTGACCTCTCCACAGATTTACACCGTAGAACACCCCTTCCTCTAGTTTATGCGTTCGCTTTTATTCCCATTGTGCTACGTATCTTGGATCTCTTCCATCTTTGGCTGCCTCTACTTTACCTCCTTTGCTGGCTGCTTTTATTTATGGTTTTCCTTAGTCGGGGTCTTTTATGAAATTGAGTGCAGGTTTTCTGTTCTTTCCTCACCTAGGATGATGGTTGTGAGAGTAGAAAGGAAGGGACAAATGCAAGAATTATTCTGCAAAGATAGGAAACACCTATTCCCATGGCATCGACTCTTCCTCTAAGTGAATGAGTCCCAATTCTACCCCTCTAGTCCTGACCTCTTTCTCATACCCCATTTCCATCTCTTGCTGGCCATTTCCACGTACGGTTTCCCCTATTACAAACTCTTAGTGCCTGAAACGGATTTGCTTTGTCTTCCCCCTCAAAATAGCTGACTTTCTAATCACCTTTTTACATATTTAAATATAGAGCTAATATTTACTAAGCAGTTGGAATGGTGCCTGGCACACAGTATGCACTCAATAAATACTCACTATCCTTATTCCTTTAGGCTTAAAAATCTCCCAGGTGGCTCTGACATCTTCCTTTACTTAACTTCCTATGTCCAGTTGTCTCCAAAAACTTTCCTATCTTTGCAAAATAATTCTTGCATTTGTCCCTTCCTTTCTACTCTCACAACCATCATCCCAGACCAGGCCTTTATCATCTCATACCCAGATACCTGCAACAGGCCCTTCCTGAGCCTCTGCCTTATATCATCCCAACCTGAAGACCACTCCCACTTAAACTTACTGTAAGACTTCTTAGCACTATGGTACTACTCGCTTAAAATCTCCAATGGTTCCCCACTAACCAGAGTAAAAAGTCTACTATCAGTCAAGACCATCAACATCTTGGACCCAGATACCTATTTGGAGTTCTCGTGTCTTCTCTATCAACCCTTGCTGAAGCTAAATGGCTTCTTCCCTGTCCTCTGACCATGACTTGCACTTTTCTGCTTCCATTTGCTTCAACTGAATGTAATTCAAATCTTGCTCATGCTTACAAACTCAGATTAAAACTTACATCCTCTCTACTCTTTCCTGTCTGCCCAAGCCCCCTCTCATCTCTCCTCCTATCATTTCTAACCTCTAATCCATATTTCAGCATTTCATTTATTGTTGACCTCACCAGTTTTTTTTTTACTTTTTGTTATTTAACTTTTTACACTTCTGAATCTTGTTTCCATGATAGGAAGAGAGACAGAATCAAACCTTGTTCTATCTATTGCCTGCAGAATTAAAATTAGTGCCTTGCTTGTGGTTAAGTATTCAGTAAATACCTATGGATTTGTTTTGAATGTACAGAGAAAGAGACTTGAAAGCCTTCCCTGCTGCATTCTCACCTCCCACCCCACCTCACCCCACCTCACCCCAACCCTTCTGTCATATACACAACACACATACACTCTCGCTTACACATGTGTGTGCAGACACACTCACACACACATACACAAAACCGGCATCAGGTATCGATTCCTAGAAGAAGATGACTTCTCCAATTATTTATTTAAAAAAAAATAGTAAGTTCTAAAGAACTTGTACCTACAATCGCTCTTTTCCAAAAACAATGAGACAAAATGTGGATCTGACTTCACTCTTGCATGGGCCGTTTTTTAACTTTGCCCCTTTTAATGTTCTCCCCACTAAACTGTTGATAAAAACACATGTCTATCTGTAAGTATTGTGTAATCTACCCAAATCCCCATCTTTTCCACATGGTCTTAGGCCCTTAGAGCGAGCCTAAGTACAGATGAATATAATCAATGATCAATGAGTAAACCAAAAGTGATTTCTGTTTGGTTCTGAAATATTTATTTCATAAGAAAGACAAAGAAATAAAAACTCTTGACATTGGGATTGCTGGAAATGATTACTGTTTGTTTAGAAATTGAAATAATTAGGGATAATGTGAAGCATACATAAAATTAATATTTGGATGTTGTTTACCAATGCAAATTCACTTTGTTAGTTCACCAACAGAAAAAATAAAACTCATTTTGCTTATAACATTGAGATAAGAAGTTCTTTAAATAAGAACCTATAAAAATAAAAGGAAAAATTATGTTATTTGTTTTCTGGTATTTTTCAATTCTTGAGAAAAATGAAAACATCCTGGGAGGAGCATTACTTTTTTCTCAGTCTTCACAGGGTTAGGCACACATTACAATGTTTCTCTCTTCCTACCCTGTTCCACCATAGCAAGAACAGACGAAAAAGTGAGCGTGAGTATTCAAATATTCACCGTGAGATCTTTTCTACATTTGGCCCAACTCTTGGTAGCCCGGGATGTTAAAAATCATCATAAATGCCTATGGGTTAATGAAGATAACGCACAAAGTGAGTATTTCATGGATAGGAAATTAAGAGTTTAAGATAGTTCAAACTTCCTCCTGTGTAGATAGCACCAGGACACAAAGAAGTAGTCCAGGTGGAAATCAGAAAAGTATTGTCAGTAAATCTCCCTGAACTACTCAGCAAAGGTTTAACCCCTGTGAAAGCAGAGGGAAGTTAATTTGATAAACACTTGCCTGAATTCCCTCAAATTATTGGGCATCCTAGCATAACCTAGACAATTTAGCATTCGAGTCAATTTCCTTCCCTCTTTTTCAGTCACTACCAGGTTGCTTTGATTGTATAGTTAAAAATACATTCAATATGATTGGGGAGGCAGCAAAATAGCTCTGAGAAATGCAGTGTTTGAGGTCTTCAATTACAAAGGGGTTTGGGTGGGTGTATAAGGATGGCGAGAATGTGAGGGAGCAAGCACACACTGGAGAGAAATGAAGAGATGGAGGGAAGATGAAACAGCACACAGCATGCTGGATAACATTTCCATGGCAACCACATTACATATACAGAGAACTGCCAAAATAAGTCTAGATCCAAGTAAGTAGGTGTTGGTGGAAAGAGAAGAGAAGAGCTCTGCAATGGACAAACAACACCTAGAGGAGATGAATTATCTTTGTGAGTTTAACTCGTCTTCCCATTTCTTTTTTTTGCTAACCACACCCAAAGCTCCAGTTTAAATGAGAATGCAACTGAAGAGTTACCACTGTCAAATCCAGATCTTATCCAGGAAGGTCTCAGAATGGTAGGGATGAGGCTTCAGAGCTCCCAAGGGAAACCAAAAGGAAAAAACAGGAATGAAGTAGTTTCCCAGTAGGCATCAGCTTGCTTTCCCAACTTTTCTTCAGCAATTTACATGGAAAGAAGAATTTGTTTTCATTTTCCAGGTGGCGTAAGAAGGAGAAACTAAAACATCCAAAAAATTCCAAGATGGAAATATTACAGCACTTATAAGGGACAAAGTTCCTACGTCCGTGGTCTAGGATGCCCATTGGTGAAATCTATCCCTGTGATACAAGGAGAGAAGCATGTTAAAAATGTAGTCAAGGTGTCCCTGGAGAAATTATAACCTTGGAAAGATCTTTTCTTAAGACACTTAAAATGTCCCAGCTAATAATGTATAATCCTTTCTTTATGACTTGGTTGTTATTGTTGTTGTGTGCTCTTAAGTCGAATAGAACTGCCCTATTGGGGTCCCTAGGCTGTAATCTTTACAGGGAGGAGAGCTCCAGGTCTTTTCTCCCTCAGGGTGGCTGGTGGGTTTGAACCACCGACCTTTCAGTTAGCAGCTGAGGGCTTAAACATTGTGCCACCAGGGCCCCTTTTTATGACTTTAGGTCATCACACACAAGAACTATCAAGAGCGCCAAGATTTTTGGCCTCCAACAGCCCACGGAGAGCCTCAGGATAGTGTATTGTGCCAGGTTCTCCACACAGGTTCACAATCAGAGGCTGCGCTGGGTGCCTCAGAAGCACTCATTCCTCCCTTCCACATCTCTAGTGACTCCCCTACTTTCTTCCTTGCCAAATAATGGTGGGGCAGCCTCTACTCAACCCAGGAGTGATACTAGTCTGTCTTAGAGTTGTTCCTAAGTCACTCTCCAGGCCAGAAAAAAATGTCATTCTGCCCTAAAAGATGAGTCAAAGATCAGCACTAGCACCAGCTACTCCCTTCTAGGAGAGTTTTCTCTCAGAGCCACTCTCCTACAAATGTAGAGGGAGGGGAGGGGTGAATTACAGAGAAAGGACATCGGTGTAAAAGAGAGGACCTAAGCACTGAGGAAGAGTAGATAGGGCTTAGGGTAAAATAGATAGATTTTGAATGATTAAGTAAACATACCCTTTATTCTATCCACCCAGAGAGGTACTACCCTGTAAACCTTGCCATAAAAATCACAGAAATGTCAAAGGGGCCCTTGATGTCACTTAGCTCAGAACTCAGTTCTCTTACCTCCCAATAACACCATGCTTCTTTTTCTTTTTGGTTTGGTAATTTTTTTTTAAATTGTGTTTTAGATGAAAGTTTACAGAACAAACTAGTTTCTCATCAAACAGTTAGTACACGTACTGTTTTATGACATTGGTTACCAACCCCACAACATGTCAACACTCTCCCTTCTCGACCTTGGGTTCCCTATTACCAGCTTTCCTGTCCACTCCTGCCTTCTAGTCCTTGTCCCTGGGCTGGTGTGCCCCTTTAGTGTCATTTTGTTTTATGGGCCTGTCTAATCTTTGGCTGAAGGGTGAACCTCAGGAGTGACTTGATTACTGAGCTAAAAGGGTGTCTGGGAGCCATACTCTCAGGGTTTCTCCAATCTCTGTCAGGCCAGTAAGTCTGGTCTTTTATTGTGAGTTAGAATTTTGTTCTACATTTTTCTCCAGCTCCGTCCGCAACCCTCTATTGGGATCCCTGTCAGAGCAGTCGGTGGCGGTAGCCAGCACCATCTAGTTGTACTGGACTCCGTCTAACATCATGCTCCTTTTGATTCAGATTTACACAAGCAAACATTTGAAGAATCTCTCCTCAAACTAACTAATTAATTTCTATAAAAAGTGAAATTTCCTAGGAGGGGCATCTGAAAAGAGCAATAGTAAGTTTATTCAACAAATGCTCATTGATCCCTAGGACGTGTCAGGCACCATGAATACGAAGAAAAATTGCATCTCCCAAGTCCTACTCTGTTACAGGTGTTTTGCTTATGTTACTTTATGCAATCCCATGTCACAAATGAGAAAACCAAGGCTCAGAAAGATGACTTATTTTGTCAAAGTCATACAGCCAGGAAATGATACCATGGAAGTAAAATTGGTGTCTGTCTGATCCCCAAATCATACTCTTTTATCCTTACCACACTACTTCTTTCCCACAGTCTGGTGTACAAAAGAAATGTATATATAAACATTAATATTGTTGACCACATGCCCACTCCTCTTCTCTATTTCAACCCCAAACAAGCACCAAGGACACATGGAAT
The DNA here is from genome assembly GCF_000243295.1 of Trichechus manatus latirostris. Lineage (NCBI taxonomy): Eukaryota > Metazoa > Chordata > Mammalia > Sirenia > Trichechidae > Trichechus > Trichechus manatus. The sequence continues at coordinate 2,591,563 of NW_004444120.1, forward strand.
TATCACGGGGAAAAAAATAAACACTTTACCTGAGAAAAGATGGAGAACATTTCTCACTCCCTTTCCAGGGCAAGGGAAAGTGAAGAAAGCCTTTCCATGAGTGGAGTAAATGATTACACACGTTTTTTTTGGTGTGTGTGTGTGTGTCTTTTTACTTTCATTCTTCCATTTTGTAAGACATGAGGCTACGTGTGCCTCCTACTTCAGAGGTAACTGACTCTGAAGAATGACGAGGATTCAAACTGATGCCAAAGACATGGAGCTGAAAAAGGATACCTAAGGTTTCTACACTGTTCCGCTCAACTCAAGAGAAGAGAAAACAGGCATGGGGAAAGGCTTTATCAAAAAAATAAAAGAATCTGTAAATTGTTTTGGAGTATATTGTCATATATATAGTCAGGATAGGAAACCACTGCATGAGACATACATTCCTTTTTACTGGTCTGGCCTCTTCCCTCCTTTCTGTCTTTCCAAATATTGGCACTGCCACTGATTTATCTCTTGGGAACATAGAGTAAGACCTGGTGATCTGCTCCTGTAAAGATTACAGCCTAGAAAACCCAATGGAGCAGTTCTACTCTGTTATGTGGGGTCCCTACGAGTTGAAATCGACTCCAAAGCGCCTAACAACTACATCACGGGAACCTATGGGGTGCAGCTGAGAAGAGGAAAATGACATAAATAGAATGGTTTAAGTACTTTATCAGCTTTATAAGGAAGTGGGAACACAAGGGAGGACTCAAGCAAACTGTGTGGGAAAGGGCTTTAAGGATCCACAAGGGAGAGCTATTTTAGCTGGGTCTTGAAGAAGACATAATGGTTGGTATGCTGTGATCCACAGGATTTTCATATCAATGATCATAAAGATGGTGCAGGACCGGGCAACCTTTCATTCTGTTATACGTAATGTTGCCATGAGTCCGAGTTGACTCAATGGCAGCTACATCAACAACTAATGAAAACAGAAGAAAGGGATGGACAGTCAGACAGAGCACAGCATGTGCAAAGGCAAGTGTTTGTGGAAAATGATGGAGAGGTCAATGTAGCTGCAGATTATTGTGGTTAGTTGCTGTTAAGTTGATTCCGACTCAAAGGCCCCGTGTGTGCAGAGTAGAATGGCTCCATAGGGTTTTCAAGGCTGTAACCTTTCAAAAGCAGATTGCCGGGCGTGTCTTCTGAGATGCCTCTGAGTGGATGGGAACGGCCAATCTTTTGGCTAGTAGTCAAGCACCTAACAGTCTGCGCCACCCAGAGACTGCAGGATAGGATGGAGAAAATGGAATAAGGGAGTGGGGGTAGGGAGAAGCAGTGGCAGATTTTGAGGCTGAAAAGAGAGATGAGGGCCACTGGTGAAGGTCAGGAACACGATGCTGTATCCCTACACAATGATGATTCAAGAAAAATTTTCAAACTGGGTTGATAAGTGATCCAATTAGTTTTCCTAATGAGTTTTTTTTTTTTTTGGTGTTGTTAAGAAGAATAATGCGTGGCATGAAGACAAGTTAAGGGAGCTCATAATCTAGATATGAAAAACAATGTGAATCTGAACCAAAGAAGTGGATACGGTGATTGAACACTGGGAGACAATCTGAGGTACAACTGTGAACAGACTGGATGGATGTGGAACGTTTTTCCCTATCATTGCAGAATGAGAAGTATAGCTCCGAGCTCTGCAGGCCATCCTCAACAAATAACACCTTGCGTTTATAAGCTCCTTATTGTAACTACAACCTCCTCAGCATTCCAAGGTCAGTGGCAAACTGACTGGTTCTTATTAAAATCGGAAGAGGAGAGAGAAGGAAGGCTGGGGGATTCGAGGAAGAAATGGAGCTTGGAGCATTAATAAAAACCAAGAAGGGGTGCCACATAATCATTTTGCATGTTGGAAGATCATGCTGGCAGGAGTGTGGAGAACAATCTGAGGGAGCCAACATTCCACAAATAACCACTTAAATAGCTGACAAAAGTTATTTCACTACCTTGGGAGCCCTCTTATCTTCAGGTTTAAGCATTCTGATTCCTTTCCCCTTTTTGGAGTTCCTTTAAGTATTGTCATTGTTCTTGCTCAGGTTCTCCCAAAGTCACTGCCGTGTCTCTTACACGGTAGGATACGAGTTGACTGCCTCAGTAACTTTTCCAAACTGCACACCACAGTCTCCTCTCCAACTGTGGCATACGGAGGCATCAGTGCATATAATTTGAAGAAGTTGCCCCAGCTGATTCTAGAATCTACCCCACCACACAGTCTCACCCCCACGGAGAACCTCTGCTCCTAATATGTACCTGAGCCATGCTGGATGGAAAGGAAAGATTGCACACCCATTTGATACTTCAATGAACTCAGCCTCCCTCTCATTACAGCATCATATTGTGGGACCATGTTTAAGTCATGGCTCTCTGCGATTCTCGGCTGCATTCTGCAGTTTCCTTCCGTCCTGCTTTTCTGCAAGTCCGCTCTTCATTATCCGTACTAATGGAGGAGAGGGAGGGCATACGTAACTAAAATCAACAGATAACTCTGAGCCTTACTGCAGACAAAGGGTTCAAAATTCTCCCCCATCGAGTCTTTTGCAGAAGCAAAACTTAATAATGCTTTAGCTGTTCTCTTTGCTCCTCCACACCTGCTGGTGGACGTTCTAACGAGCAGCAAAATGGCCAAACCCCAGCATGAGGGGAAACGATGAAAAGCAAAAGACCTAGAAACTTCACCAAGTAGAAAATAAGTGCATGAGTGGTGGGCTCTTGGAAAATCAGGCTTTTGTTGATGAGGCTTATTTCTCCCCCAAATGCAATGAAGACAAATCATCAAACGAGTCTGCTCCAAATTCTGAATTGTCATGAATTACTCCCACAACTCATGAGAGAGGCACAGAATGGGAAAAGCCTCAATTTTCACTTTTTAAATGTGCAACCATAACCTTAAGATTCATCCAATTCAGGAAGCAGCTTGTCTCTAAACGTGATGAAAAAAGCCAGTCTATTGAGTCTACCAGGGCTTCTGACACACTCACAGATGGTACAATTAACATCTAGCTGAGCCCGCATCCTTATCCCTTTTCCCCCTTGTTACCCTACTAGCTTTGGGCAACACTTGATTTCTTCTCCTCTTTTGTTCTTGTGGGAGTCCTGGGGTGGTGCAAACTGCTACGGCTTCACACTTACCCAGAAATGCCTCAGAAGAAAGGCCTGGGGATAGACTTCCAAACCACCAGCCATCAAAAACTCCATGGAGCACAGCTCAACGCTGACACGCATGGGCTTGTCATGAGATGGAGTTGACTCCACAGCTACTAGTTTTTGTTCTTGTCCCTTGTTTTCTCTTCTGTGGGTTCTGTAGTCACTAGAGGGGGGCTTCAGCTCGGTGGACAGTGACATCCCGAGAGCAGGAACTAGAGCAGAGGGGCTGGAAGGACGGCTTGACCATAGATTTACACATGCCCTACTGAAAGTTTCTACCATATGCTCCCAAAAGGTTTTTCCAAAATTGCCTTAGGGAGGATATTCCCACCAACGAAATGCCATCTTTAATAAAGATCTGAAGCAAATGTGGCCAACATTAACATCCATCAGATCTGTGTAGTAGATACATGGTATCTGATATATTATTTTCTGTACTTTCCTATACATTTAAAAGATTTCACATTTTAAAAAATGTTTAATGTAGCACTATGTGGAACAAAAAAGACAGTTAACTTGCACCAACTCTACTGGTTTACAGTTAATTAAAACAGAGAATTGTTCGTCCTAAGAAATGCATGTTCTAGGATATACAGCATTTACTCCAATTGGAAACTAAGCTTCCATACCCAGTTCAATATGTGACCCTGAAATATGCACCAAAGTAACAGTAATATTCACTTTTCCATCACACATTCAAGATGATAAATAGACCCTTCCCATTCTTCTCCATTAGGCATCGGCATTCCTAAATGACAGGCTGGGACATTATTCAGATGTGACCAGTTGCACGGAATAGCAGCGTTTCTCCCAGCTTCAGCATTTAGCTGGAGGTCACCTCCCCACACTATTACCTCGCCTTGCTTTATGAGGTGCTTAGTGCACACTACGCCTGCTGAAGGAGACACGTGCGTGCCGTTCTGTACTGAGGCAGC
>NW_004444120.1:2596340-2597673 GCF_000243295.1 Trichechus manatus latirostris
GTATGCACAAGGTCGAAGCCTACAAAAAAATTAAAGTACTTGTGTTAGAGTGGTGGGTATACAAGTAAATTTTTTTGTTGCTAATTTTCCTATGGTAATCTATCTGTCTCTCTGTCTACCTATCTTTTAAAAATGGAATCAATCCATGGCTCCTTCAGTAAGTACATTAGGGGCAAGGTAACAAGTGCTTCAAGAATTGGGGGTAAATTGGTAATGAGAGTTAAATTAGCAAAACTTGACCTATCATAAAACTATGCAAAGGCAGTGGAGTGAGAAGACCTGAGCTCGCACCCACCTGTGGCGGCACTCACTACACAGACCTTGGGCAAGCTGACCTGTGGGCCCCATCTCCCCAAATGCTTATCATGCAGGGTTGTGCTGCAGATTGGGGACCAAGTAACAAAGTGTAAGCTGCTTGGCATTTAATACGCAATTAATAGTCCCTGGGTGGTGCAAACAGTTAAGGTGCTCAGCTGTTAACCAAAAGGTTGGAGGTTTGAGTCCACCCAGAGGTGCCTTAGAAGAAGGGCCTGGCAAGCTACTTTTGAAAAATCAGACACAAAGTCCTGTGGAACACAGTTCTACTTAGACACACACAGGATCGCCATGGGTTGGAATTGACTCAATGACAACCGGTTTTCACTAGTGTCTCCTAAATAAAAGTAGAGGAAACCGATCGGAAACTCTTATCAAAGTAGTTTTTATGGTATGAGAAATCTGCAAACGAATCAAAAGAACTAACAGGTACAACTTGCTCTACACGAGTCTCTGAAGAAAGAAATGGAAACAAGTCTACAGGAAACCTATAAAAGAAGAAGCAATGAATAAGAATTTGCCAGTGATTTCTCTAGCACTATAGAGGAGAGAAATTCATCTAGAAGGACAGAAAGAATAATTTTTTGCCCAAATATATTTGGCAGGTAACACTATAATTGAGATGGAGGCACCATAACTTTAAGGACACCAACCCCTCAGACCATGCATTCGCTCCTGATTTTATGTCTTTAAGCCTACCAGGTAGTCTTCTAATTATAATTTAGCAGTGGAAGCTCCGGCATTTCAATAGAAGAGGAGTTGAAGGACGGGCAGCAATAGGCTGTCTGTTGTGGGAGGTGAGCTGGGGTGGAGGTGTTAGCACACTGGTACTTTTCTTAAAACTTCGTCTGCGTGGTACTGGTTTTACTTAGACTGTATGTTTATTTGCCAGGGTTTGGAAGGGGAGCTGATGGAAATTGTAAGAAGGCTAAATACTGTCCCTCTTCCTCTTGGCCTGTGTAATTTAGCTAACCATGGAACTTTTCTGTAAGGATGAGAATATACTGAATGATTAACA
>NW_004444120.1:2598510-2600096 GCF_000243295.1 Trichechus manatus latirostris
TTCAGGAGGCCTGGCAGCTTCCACCTCATTCTTCCTGGAACTAGCCACCATGTTTTGAAGAAGCCCAAGTAGCCAAGTGTAGAGGCCCACACAGGGGAGAACTGAGGCCTCCCGCTCACAGCCCAGCTGACTCCCAGCTGATGGCCAGCACTGGCTTGCCAGCCATATGAGTGAGTCATCTTGGAAATAGATCTTTCAGCTCTAGTCAAATGTGCTAACTGATGTGACTTGGAGCTAAGACAAGCTGTCTCTGTTGAGTCTTTCCCAATTTGCAAAACTGTAAGCAAATAAATGATTGTTGTCACTTTAAACCTGTAAGTTTGCAGGTGATTTGTTATGAAACAATCAATAATGGAAGCCATGTTATTAACTGGCATCTAGTTTACACATCACTCTCCTATGATTTTGGTGAGGATGGGTTATTGCCTCGATCCTGACCAACTCCAAAGGAACTAATAAAATTGAAACTGGGAACCTATACATTCTACTTCAGTGGAAAGAGACAATGGAAAAGCTCAATATCATCAGTCAAACAAGGCTGGGGCCGACTGCAGAATAGACCATCAATTGCTCATATGTAAGTTCAAGCTGAAGTCAAAGAAAATTAGACCAAGCCCACAAGAGCCAAAGTACGATGGTCACCTGAATCTGGAGACCATCTCAAGAAGAGATTTGATGCAATGAACACTAATGACTGAAGCCAAGAGAAGTTGTGGAATGACATCAAGGACATCATCCATGAAGAAAGCAAGAGGCCATTAAAAAGACAGGAAAGAAAGAAAAGACCAAAATAATTGTCAGAAGAGACTCTGAAAGTTGCTCTTGAATGTAGAGTAGCTAAAGCAAAAGGAAGACATGATGAAGTAAAAGAGCTGAACAGAAGATTTCAAAGGGCGGCTCGAGAAGACAAAGTAAAGTATTATAATGAAATGTGCAAAGACCTAGAGTTAGAAAACCAAAAGGGAAAAATACACTCGGGATTTCTCCAGCCGAAAGAACTGAAGAAAAAATTCAAGCCTAAAGTTGCAATACTGAAGGATTCTATAGGGAAAATATTAAAAGACGCAGGAAGCATCAAAAGAAGATGGAAGGAATACAGAGTCACTGTACCAAAAAGAATGGGTCAACATTCAACCTTTTCAGGAGGCAGCATATGATCAAGAACTGATGGTGCTGAAATTATTGAACAATAGCATTACTATCACACACAAGTAAAATTTTGCCGACGATCATTCAAAAGTGGTTGCAGCAATACATCGACGGGCAACTGCCAGAAATTCAAGCCAGATTCAGAAGAGGACATGGAACAAGGGAAATCATTGCTGATGTCAGATGGATCCTGGCTGAAAGTAGAGAATACCAGAAAGATGTTTACCTGTGTTTTATTGACTATGCAAAGGCATTGGACTGTGCGGATCATAACAAATTATAGATAACATTGAGAAGAATGGGAATCCCAGAACACTTACGTGTGCTCATGAGGACCTGTACATAGATCAAGAGGCAGTCGTTCAAAAGAAATATGGGGATACTGCATGGTTTAAAGTTAGGAAAGGTGTGCATCAGAGCGTTGTATCCTTTCACCA
>NW_004444120.1:2601207-2603044 GCF_000243295.1 Trichechus manatus latirostris
CATTACAGCACTCTTGGTCTAGTGGACATCTAGGTTCCTCTCTCCAACTGCAACAACAGTGCCTGCTGCAAAAGAATTTATTACAACTGCACTATCCAGGCCAGACCGCAGTGGAGAGTTCTGGTTTGATAGTGAAAGGTGGCCCACCACAAGGAGCCCGTAACCGTATAGCGGAAAGGCATGTTCAACTGCTTTCACCAGTTCCTGTGGCCTCCTTCAAGCATAGCACTCCAAGATTCGGGTAAGAACTCTACCCATCCTCCTGAACACGGCCTCCATCCAGTGTTCTTTGGATGAAAGACAAATGCAAAGCAAAGCAGAGGTTTAGAGAAACTGTGGGAAGAATCCTTGGAGGCCTCTTGAAAAATCCACATGCAAATCCTCTATTAAATAAGTTTAGAATCTTAGCTATACAAATCATTACTTGTCAATTCAAACTCCAGGGTTTTTTTGATCTGAAAATTCTCAGCACTAACAGAAGCTCAGCAATTTGCCAATAAATAATCATGTTAGGTAACGTTTGTGTAATGAGTCCTTCATCACTCATGGATCTCTTTCACATTCATCAAAGTTCTTCCATTACCATCCTCAGGAACTACTTCCTATGGGACTTCAGCTTGATCCCCCCTCAGCTACTACAATCAAAACCAGAGTAACAGAATTATAATTGCTAAAATGTGTATCATTCTACTAGTTCAAAAATGTTTTTGTCACGATCATTCCCTTGAACAGAGAATCTCAAGCTATTCACTTTTTATTTGATAAATTTATGTATTGCTAACAATCAAAACCGCCTAGACCCAAGGAGCATTTCATAGTAGGATAGAACGGCCAGAGTGCGTGCCTGCTGCATGCTCAGAGATCTACTGGTTTCCTGGCCGGTCCTTATGTTCTTAAGTGGGTCAGGGAATGTCTCTGCACCAGCAATAGATGAAAAGACCCAGGATCAAAACTGTCATTAAGTGGCTATAAACTAAACCAATGAAGCACAATTATTAAATGAGCTTTGTGACTTGAACACAAGAACAGATCCCATTAATCTGCCCTCTATGAGGAGTCATATACAATTAGCAGAAGTCTATCCATCCCTGGGAGGTAGCTCTCTAATAAGCAGGGATTCAGCTCACTTCCAAAGGCCCCATAAGGAAGGGTCACTCAAGAATTAAAAGACATCTTCCCTTGGCCTTCCTGGATACAGGAGACCACAGGCCAGCATCACATTAAGAACCTGAAGTACATCATTTGGATTCCCATCTCTTTCCTTTCTACTCTGTCATGCCCCAGCCTCCCAGATCTCTCTTTTTCCTAAGTTTGGCACCCTATGCTTATTGGAGGTTGCCCCACATTCCCGGATTCAGAGCTCTCTCAGACGTCTTTGTCAAGATGCTCCAAATTCACCATTTGCTCCTCTTCTCCATCATACCATACCATGTACTCATCCAAACTCCCATTCCTTAAAGCTAAGGTCTTAGCCACACTAGGAGGAAAGCAATCTACACGTTACTAATTCATGCCATGGCAAAGGATTGCTGCGTACAGGTGTGCAGGGAGGGTACTGTACAAACTTAGGAGAGCCATTACAACATGCATATTGTCAATTTGTGCTTTTATTGCGACAATCTTCCGGCACATGGCAGTTACGTGTTCTGAGGAAGGGATAACTTTTTCCAATTTGAGCAAAGGTGCCATGTGGGCTAAAACATTCTGTGAACCATTGACAAATCTTTGCACACCCAAGGCTGTTAGTTTATTAGTTTGAACAGATTTCTAATTGGGCAGAGTTTCTGGGAAGAGATATCGTGCAATGTGTAGGCCTGGACTTAAGTGAACTCACACC
>NW_004444120.1:2604379-2619479 GCF_000243295.1 Trichechus manatus latirostris
CTGTTGTCATTTTACAACTTATATATCATTTACTATCCATACACTATATGTTATTTGTGGCAAATCAGAAAACGCAGTAGTAAAATAATTTCACTTTCCAGAGATAACCATGTTGTTATTTTAGTAATTTTCCCAGGCTTTTTCATATATATGTGTGTGCGTGTGTGTGTATGTATGTATATGTATATATAAATAAATACAGTAAAAATACATATACCATACATAAATAAATACCCTTATTCATACTTGGAAGAATATGTAACACAGAGTAACCAAATTTAATCAATCCCCTATTAATGGAAATTTAGGATATTTTTAATTTACAAAAACTGGACAGTCACTTTAGATGCACATCTTTGTGCAGGTTAACTTTATTTTAAGTAAACTTGACCTCAATTAATTTACTACAAACTGCCTCTTCCCCCGCAAGGAAAATATATACACATACACAAATAAGCACAAATACACCCTGAGTTCTGTACTTACCTTTACACAGTCACTTTCATTCACAGGCAAATTAAGATTCAAACTGAAACTCATACAGAAATCTACCCATGAACACAAATGCTGCATGTTTACTTGTCTCTGCCAGCAAAAGAGAGGGAGATTCCTGAACAGGGCTGGGGGTTACTGAAGATGGGGTGGGTGGAGGCAGAGATTTGTCAGAGAGATAAGAAAGTAATCATGGGATCACGAGGGTGGCATTCCAGCTGTAGGAAGAAAAGAAAGTCTCCAAGTCTGGAAGAGTTTGATACTCGGACTGGGAGGCTGGCGGTGATATTTATGCTCTCAGGGTATAACGTAATGAGGACAATTAGAGCCAGATAGGGAGCCGCATCAGAGCCCTGCAAAGTCAGTGCTGAGGCCTCTGAGGGTCCACAGAGGGAAACAGAACCTTAAATGAGAGAAGAGACAGAATGGAGGAGAAGGGCACGAGCTGATGAAGGGGGGAAAGTATTTGATCCCAGTGGAACACGCTGCTGTATATATATGGTTTTGCTCCTCTAGAGAACCCAGCCTAAGACTGTTGTCGTGAGCACTGAATGAATTAATACATGTAAAAGGACTGAGAACTTTGCCTGGCATTTTGTGAACGCTTACAAGGTTGGAGCATTTTTATAATTGCTTTCTCCTTTATAAATAAAATGCATATTACTGATACTTTCGTCACCTCTAACTTAGCTCCAATTCCTGAGCAGCCAGTTTCCTTCTGCCTGCCAAGTCAAATCCAAACCAACCATTTCAGTGCAACAACCTCACAACCTCCTTAGATTGCTCCTTCTTCAGTTCTTGGGTGCCCTACAGTGTCATCACACAAACATGCCTTGATTTGACAATCCTGTTCATCCCTTTTGCTTTCCCTTGGAGGTAATATGTTGTGTAGGCCCATCTTTGTATATCCACTGTACCTAGCAGTGCTTTACACTGGAGGTTGTTAATTAATGTGTAAGTTTGTTCCCCTGCCCTCCCACCTTAGCTCATCCCCGTTACCTATTATCTCCTTAACCTCTCCATAAAAAATGCCATTTATATGAGGAAAGAAATGCCATACACTCATAAAGTGATTTGCAGTATTATTATGTCTATTATTTCCGATTCTTTGGACAAGGGACTCTAAAATACATTAGAGGAAAAAATCTCAAGTTGATCAGGCAAGAAAGGAATGGACAATATAAGTATACTGCCTTGTCATCTCTAGGCTTATAATTGAAAAGCAATTTCATGGCGGGAAGGCACATGGCTATGACCATAATGATCCCAAAGAAATGCTGGCATACTGCAATCAGATAAAGGGGAGTCTGTTAAGATAATAACAAATACGACAAAGTGCAGTAAGTGTCACCAGTGGTCTCGCATAATAACCTGGTCCTAACACCAGTCACTTCTGTTTTCACCAAAAACATTACATGAGTTTATACACATTAAAAATTATCAATGCGATCTCCAAAACAGTTATTTTGTGCTCAGTCCAAATTGCTATTCACTATAGTTAATTATTTTAAAAGAATGTTGAGAAACTCAAAAGTTCAAAGAACCTTGATAAAGATGGCTAAAGACATGGAAGTAAAGCCTTTGATGAGCCATACAAGAAACGAGAGTGTTCAGTCTAGACAGAAGGGGCAGAAAGGTGATGAGATTTTTGTCTTCAGGTTCATGAAGGGTTGTTATTATCAGTCTGGTAATCGTTTGCTACCCATGCCCACAGAGGACAAAACAGGAGCAAATAAATTACATCAGGAAAGATTTCAATTAGACATAAGGAAGTATCTTCCAGCTGATTACTACTTGGGGGAGGCTGTTGGTTTCCATCTCTGGAGTACTTCAAGGAGACAATAAACAACTCCCTCTCCTGGGGCTTTGGCAATCACCTACCTATAGGCACAATGACCCCTAGAGGTCATTTCCTGCTATTCGATTTGATGACTCAGTGTTTACTGGTATCTCACTGATCACAGGAATATATTAGAATTAGCAAAAAACTGATCATCAATAAGGCTGAGGAAAAGCAGGGATTAGTGGTAGAATTCAGTACTGAATAGATGTCCAAAGTGCTATGCTCCAATACAATCATACTCTACCTCTAACTGTTAAGATCACAAGAAAAATGCATGAAGTCATAATTACCCAGTGGAAGATTAAACGATTAGAAATAAAATAAAGTTTTTTCATTGACCTAAACACAGCTCAATCAGCAGAGAAAAATAAAAAGGTCAAAGTAAAATAACTTTTGCATAAAACACAAATGCTTTTTAGGGGTAAAAAAAAGAATCGACTATTTAGATGTTTTGAAATGCTATTGGAGACATTCAGTGCTGGAATGAAAGGGATAAACGCTCTTTTGCTAAGAAATGATGTGCTGAGAATTTGTTAACAGGTGAAATACTCAGCAAAGTTACTAGGCAATGTTGGGTGAGAGGAATGGGCTTGTAGGTTTACCACAGAGCTCTGGCATAAAGTTCTGGTATGGACCCAAGACAAGGCTTCAAGCAAAGGTGAAAGCCTGAAGAATGCTATGTTTTGGTCTGCAAGCACTAAGAAGTTGCATAAAGGCTTTATGCAGTAGGAGTAAGGTAGAGTAGGCTGTGACTCAGCAGGTAGAGAGTCATGTAGAACTTAACCCAGCTATACCGGACCAAAAGGTCAGCAGTATCAATACTAATAAAGTTGCCAATGTACCACTGCCCAACAAAATTGGTTTTGAGCTGGCAATTACAAGATTATTTTAGACAGACTGGGGGATAAGAAGAGTCTATCTCCCGCGCCACCCCCAACCCCCGCAATAAACTTTATCCTGTCATACTGAAAACAACTCTTGAGGTAGGTATTATTATTCTTACTTTACAGAAGGAACTGCGTTTAACTTGAGAGGGGTTAAGAAAAGTCACCTATAAAGCCTGTCTAACTTCAAAGCCCATGATCTTCTCCTGGTCCCCCCTTTCTATTTGAAGATAATCTTCCTTGATAGAGAAGATGGAAGGAAAATAGGAGTGGAGAATTTCTGCTTTCATTTGTCATCTTTTTTACATAAAACCAACTGTCCCTAGCAGTGGGTCCACCCTTTGGCTATTCCTCTTGCTCCAAATTTTAAAATTTATTTTTGTTGCCTCTGCCTTCGAAGAGGAGAGGAGAGAAAAATACTGAATTTATGCTTTATGAACACTCATTATGCAATAAATACATATTTTATTTCCCCCTATGAAATAAATACCACTTTCCCATTATGTACAACAACAAACTGAGGCTCAATTAATCAATTTATCCAAGGTCGTGGGTACTTGTCATTCCGATTCTCTTCTTGTGGTCTGTTCAGTGTATACCAGTGGATTCTGCCTTGTTTATTAGCTTCTTTTTCAATCATTCAAAAATACTTATTGAATGCCTCTGATATTTGTTCAGTTCCAGACACTGTTCTGAGTGTTTGGGATACACTGGCAATAGAACAAAGACCTTGCCACTGTGAAGCTTAAATTCTAATGGTGGGACCCAGACAATAAATGATAAACCTGGGTACATAAGTGAGTAAGTGGGTTTTCTTCTATCTTGTGAATGTATGTTTTCAAAATTCAGACTTACTTGTTCTGGTTCCAGGTAAGATGCAGTAAATACACACCAACCTTTCTCTCCCACTAAACACAACTCTAAAACCTGGACAGAATGTAGGAGACAACTATCTGAGGTCTCTGAAAAGCAAACATAAAGCAGGAAGACTGGGAAGAACACCACAATTCGAAGTACCACCAAAGTAGTGGCTTTAAACAAGACTCAGAGTCTTGTAACATACAAAATATCCAGAATACAATTCAAAATTACTCGACAAATAAAGAACTATGAAATTTCAACACATATGGGAAAAGATAATCAACAGACACTAACAGATGAGAAGACACAGATGTTGCAATTATCTTACAAAGGTTTTTAAGCAGCTGTTATTAAAATATACAAACAATCATGAACATTCTTGGAACAAGTTAAAATAGAAAGCATCAGCAAAGATACAGAAGCTATAAACAAGAGTCAAATGTAAATTTTAGAACTGACAAATATAATAACAAAAACAAAACCCACTGGATGGACTCAATGGCAGAATGCTGATGACAGAGGAAAGAATCAGTGAACTTAAAGGTATCAGCTGTTCGGCAGACCTCCTCCTTGGAGCTCTAAATATTGTACCAGATTCATGGGGCCCTTCCTTTGAGCTTCTAAGTTCTAAAAACTCTAACATGAGCTCTAGAAATAGTAGTTATCCCTGCAGATATTATTTTTCAGTATTCCCATTTTGTTCTTCCAGCCCTCTAATTTCCTATATTATATTCTTTTTGTTGACTGGAACATTCACACATTTCTGGTGGAACTGCAAAATGATACAATCACTTTGAAAATGGTTTAGCAATATCTTATAAAGCTAAAAATACACTTATCCTATAACCCAGCAATTCTACTCTTGGTTATTTACCCAAAAGAAATGAAAACATGTTCACAAAAGGATGTGAACAAAAATGTTCAGAGCACTTCTATTCATAATAGCCAAAAGCTGGTCACAACCCAAATGTCTATCCACAGAAGACAACAATTCTGGTATATTCATACAATGGAATACTACTCAGCAATAAGAAGGAATAAACAACGATAATTACAACATGGATGAATCATGTTCAAAACATGTTCAGTGAAAGAAGCCAGACACAAAATAATACATATTGTACAACTGCCATTTATATGAAGTTCTGAAACAGGCAACAATAATATATGGTGAAAGAAATCGGAACAGTGGTTGTTTTTTGGATGGCTGGGAGGGATGCCTGGTCGTACAGTGGTTAAGCACTTGGCTGCTAACTGAAAGGTTGGCGGTTCAAACCCACCAAATGCTCCTCAAGAGAAAGATGTAGCAGTCTGCTTCCTTAAAAATTACAGCCTTGGAAACTATGGGGCAGTTCTTCCCTGCCCTACAGGGTCGCTGTGAGTCAAATCGGATCGATGGCAAGGGATTTTTTTAGGGGGGAGGGGAGAGGAGGGACTGATTGCGAAAGGGCATAAGGCTACTTTTGGAGATGAAAACGTTCTACATCTTGATAGAGGTGTGGGTTACACCCGTGAAAGCATCTGTCAAAACTTAATTGAATACACACCTCAGATATATGTTGAAATACCTAGTATAGTTTGTTTTCATTAGAATTTTATCTTCACAGAATATTTCAGAGTCTCTGACAATCAGGTCAAGCCAATTTTTTTTTTTTTAACCAGCTTTTGAAATCTCTTTCCATAAAATATAGGGCGTATATTGCCTAACTGAATACTTTTACACCCTAAATTAACATGGTCAATATCTCCCAGGGTTCCAGTTTCTTTCATATCTTCCAACAGTTCTTAGACATCGCATCTCTTTTTGTCTAATGTTCATTCAGAATCTGTTACGGTGTAAATATTTCATTTCTATTTAATTCACTTCAATACATTTTTACTGAGCACAACTGTGTACATGGCAAGGTGCTAGGTGATACAAGAAATCCAAGAGAGCTAGCATATAGTCCTTCTTGCAAGATGCTTACCTTCTAACTAGTATAAGATGATGAGATACCAAACCACTACAAAATAGGCAGAATATAACTAATTCTAAAAAGAATAATAGGGATTCAAAATTCAACTTTTACAATAAACCTGAGAAATGCTAGGTATTTCTCTTCACATCCTTAGTCAAAAGCCATTCTAAGTTAATAATACAACTTTTCTACGCCCACTCCCAGTCCATTTGATGTGTTACTTCTATGCTCCTAGCAAATATAATTAGCAGACCTTGACGATTTCACGCCACCAAATCTTCCCTTCTATTAGTCCTAACAATTTTAGCGAGTGATGGTCCAAGAACATTGACCTTAGTGGCTTAAACCTCACAGAGCCAAGAAGTCTCCATCTTACACAAGACAGCCAGTGTGATTTCCCTCTAACAGGCATCAACTTCTTTCTAAAAGAATTAAAGGATCTAATTATTCTGCAGATTATCTAAGCAGAAATCAGTATCCATATTCTTCTAATAAAAGAACAGCCATGAAATACTTCTTCCCCAAGAACAGACCATCAGTGTTCGTAACATAATAGAACAAGAAGTCACATATATCAATATTTCACTCCTCACATAAGCAAGAATTCTGTAAGTGAACATCTCCGAATCTGGTTCTAGTTTTTTCTTTTTCCTATGAGTGTCATCATTGCTTATAAAAGCAAAGCAGGGGGAGGCTGGGATAAAACTCGGGGCTATAAAGCTCACATATCTGGAACTCTGGGTTTACACGATCTTTCCTTCTTGAGAACATAAACCTGCTATCATTACCAATCACACAGTGCTGTTAGGAGGCCTGGTTAGAGAACAACACAGAGTGTTTAAAATGCTCTGTCACTAGTGTTTTGTAAGGATTTTTTTGTTCCTTCCCTACTGCTCCTTTGCCGCCTAAAGGGTGTGTAATATTCAGTTTCCATTTAGTATTGACAAGGTGGGTATTGTTTCCAGCCCTATATTCCAAATGCTAAATTCCCCAAAACCCCAATTATGAAATTAAATAGAATTCTAAAAATGGATCTTATATCACTCAACCAAAGTCTCTCCGGAAGTAGATGGGAATAAGATTCTGTCCTTTCCTTAGTCCCTCCCCCACCCACCACTGCTGATGGATTGAGGATGTCAGCTTGTCAAGTCTTATTGGGTGCTACTTGATGTAAGTCCACACCAAGGCAGTAAAAATCTGTTTGCAGTCAGCTGTTTTAATAAGTCCCAGCAAACAGGAGGAAAGCGGCTTTATTCAGTAAGATGCTTCCTCTGATACGGTGCGGAAAAATAGTCCATGACAGAGGCTTGATATGGAGACAATTTTTACACAAAGAACAGCTCTTTCTTTAGAAAAACTGAAAAGAAATAGTTTCTCTAGGGAGATAGGAATTCTAAGAAATATTATGTTTCTATGGTTATGATTTAAAGCTGACCTAGACTCTGAGCACTTTGAAAAGGAGGTCATATCTTCTCTGTGAAATGGCCCCATTCCAAAGAGTCCCGCTGAGTCCTTTGCATTTTGTGGGTTTCTGAACCCTGATGAATAACACCGATGCTGCCTCTTATTCTGAAGCCCAAGGGGAAACAGTGGGAGGCTACCCAGCCTTCCACCTACCCCAAAGAGGACAAGGTGAATTGAGAAGATGAAACATTTGGAGAATTAATATATTTTATTACACAAATTACCTAATTCTTTAGAGAAGAGAAGGAAAGAGCATCCCAGGAGATACAATTCCAAGAAATATGTTTCTATGCATTATAACTACACTATAAGATCATATTAGGTGCCAAGCTCCCGAAGACAGGGGTCCTATCTTTTCAGTCAAATACTCACACCCATAGTATCTAGTTCATTGCCATGGGTCTTAAGGTGTTAAATACTGATGGATGATGGTGGTGTCGGTTATAATGAAGAAGACAATGATGTGCACTAACAAGACCAAGCTAAATTAAGAAAAAAATTACCTGACAAAGTGAACTATTCTGAGAAGAATTATTATGAATGTATTCCTTCATTCACTTTTCTGAAGCTTCTCAGTCATCGCCTTCCACGTCATACTCCCTTCTAGAATAGTGCAGATGTGGCAGAAAGTGAATTCCAGCAGTCTGGCTGATAGCATTTAAGTTAAACATACTACACCATTAAACTGAGAAATATTTTACTTTCTAACAAGAATTACTAAAATAACTACCAAAGTTCTTGACAATTACCAGAATTTTCAGGAACAGTCTTGCACAAAAGTTGAAAGAATTGCCTTCATTCTTCACCCTCAAGACAAGCGACACACGACGAACACCTAATAAATGCTTTTGGATGAAGAAATGCATGATTGTATGAATGAATAAATGAATGCATGAATGAACAAATGAATGGCCCCTTGAACAAGTCTTCTCTGCTAGTTACAATAGTTACTGATTGTGCAGTTAAAGTCACATCTTAAGAAAGCTGAGGCTTATGCTCTGAAAGAATTATCTCAGGGAACCTGAACTCTGGTCTTTCCAATCAGCAATTCAAGGTTACATGAGCCCCAGAAGCATACTGCGAAATATGACCCCCGAAGACAAAGCAAAACAAACTGGCCGTGATGATGTCATAGGAGCAAGATCTTTTTCGAGGGACCATAATTTTTCATGTCAACTTCCACCAAATTTTAACTAGAGGATTTGTGGAAGCAGACAAGTTTGATCTCTATACAAATCAGTGATAGAGAAGTGTTTCTCCCAGTGTTTGCTTACTTCTCCCACGATATCTATTTCCAAATCAATATCCTGTCCATAATGACCTGAGTCCAAAATGACTGAGCTAACAATCACAAAATCTTTTTTGTAAGTTTTCTTTTAACCTACAGCCAAAGTCTGAAAGGACAGTTGATTATCTAAATCATCACCAAGTGGAAAACTCCTTGGGAATAAGAATATATTTAATTTACCTTTGCATCTACAGCATACTTAATATATGTTCTCCTTTTTAAAAAGTCTTAATAAATGTCCAGTGATTAAATGCAGGAGTGAGGCTAAGACGATGTTACAGGTAATAAATACCATGCAAGTTTAGAGGCAGGAGAGCACCGTACAGGGAGGTGAAGTCAGGTAGACTTCATGGAGGCCATGGCACTTAAATAATCTATTGAAATAAACGTCTGTGCTACAACCAGTATTTATCCAAACATCTATATGAAAAAGCACTAACTCTCAGGTCCATAGCAATTTCACTTTACCCAAGGTTTTTCTGACTTTTAATATCTTACTCTTCTTGCTGAATGGGCGACACACTTCATTGTCATGGTGGGCCATGGCAGATGAAATCTGAGATGCTTTGGAGGACAAGGCAGTGAGAAGAATAACCAAATATCCCATATACTCCTGTCTTTCATCCTCGAAGGTGGAAAAGAAGGTAGAGGGAAACAAATGTTTTCAATGTAAGAGATACTCCTTTCTCACATTTCCAATTGTAGCGTTAATCTGCCGTCTGGAGATGAGTCTCAGAATGTTCTTCGGGAGAACACAAAATATGGAGGACTTGAAACTGCCAGTGTCCCTATCAGTCTACTCCTGTCCTGACCACACACTGTTAGTTCAACAATTTTTAGTCTTTGTGACTGAGAAAGTCCCTCCTAGGCAGCACCTCTGTGGAGGGTGCCTAGCCTGGTCAGCTAAATTCACAAGGGCTTGGTTCTTCAAGCATGAGATTAAGAACTATAGAAAACTACTGAATTTTGTGCAACCACAGAAAATGGGAAGAGTGAGTTCTCATCACAAGGGTGAATGAGGGAAAGGGAAGTGAGTAGCATTTCCTATCTATTAAGTGTGTCACGCATTATATTTATTTTCACTCAATCATGACAGCAATCCTTTAAATAAGGAATTAATATTTCCTTTTTTCAATTGATAAAGCTGAGGTGCAGACAGGTTATACAAGCTAAATAGCTGGCAGGTGTTAGACCTGGGATTCATAACCAGGTCCAGCTAACTCTAAAATGTACTGAATCTCAGAAAACAGAGGCAGAGCGTGGTAATTCCTGATTTAAAAAAAAAAAAATTAATTTGAAATAAAAACAAAGCAGTGCAGAATAATGAAAAGATTACTAGAACAACACTGAGACAGCACCACTTGGAATACGATCTCCATCATCAGTCCTTGGATAAATTACTCCTATTAGCCTCAGTTTCTTACTCTAAAATGGCATAATAAGGACCACCCCACAGTATAGCAATACAAACTAAATATGATTATCTTTGTGGATGTGCCTAACTCTGTAGCTGGTACAGTACGGCTCCTAGCACAGAATCTGCACCCAGTAGGCATTCAGTAAGTATTTACTGAATGATAATGAAATAGAAGTGAGAGAACCCACAGGAACTACCTCCTTTTCAAAATTCGTAACAGATGGCCAACTTATTCTTAAGGATTTCCTATCCCTCCACCACCCCCAGAAACCACTCTACCTATGTCTTATACTGTCATAAATCACAGTTAATAATAAGGAAGCACTGGGGGTGGAGGTAAAAACACAGCCTGGGAAGTGGGTGGGGGATCCAACATGGAAAACAGATTCATCCTTTTTCTGCAAATCATAGTCTTTTTCTCTTTGTCCTCTGAGGTAGCTTCCCCTATGGTCACAGTTTGCCTTAGAAGACAAGAGAAAAAAACAAATCCCAAGGGGACACAGGGCTTGAGGTCAGGCACCAAGGCATAACCTGCTACCAGAAAGAATGCTTCTTCAGACACTTCTCTCCCATTTTCTCTTTAACATCTTTCTGCTTCTCTTCCCTCCATGACCTCCTTTGTCTCTTGATTCTATAATGATGATTGCTTGCTTCTCCATATGGAAGGAAAGTCTTTGCCTCCCATGGGCAACCACTTCCTCCATGTGCTTGTCATGGTACCTCTAGCCTTCTACTCTGGGACCACCCTCCCCACTCCTCTCTATCCCCAGCAGGACTTCAGCTACACAACTCTCTGGAAGAGCGGGTGAGAACTCCAGTTAACCAGAACTGCACCTCTGCTGCTCAGAGGCCACACACATTCCTCCTCCTCCTCCTCCCCTCTTCTAAGGTGAGGAGGCAAAGCTTCTCAGGCTGATCATTCAAGAAACTTAACCAGGAGTATTTAAGGAGAGATCACAACTGCGAAAGACCACAAAAGTCTTTAAGTATTAGGGAGGAAAAACACCACCAAAACCCAAACCTGATTCTGACTCATAGCGACCCTGTAGGACAGAGTAGAACTGCCACATACAGTTTCCAAGGAGGGCCTGGTGGATTCAAACCAACCTTTTGGTTAGCAGCCATAGCTCCTAAGCACTATGCCACCAGGGTTTCCATTAGGGAGTATCAAGAAAAAAGGGCAAAAACCTGGTCCGAGGCAGTTTCACAGACGAATGAGCAGGGTGAGTCGGAGAAACAGGGAGTTGTTGCTGCCTTATACCCAAGTGTAAATTGCTTGCTTTGTCCTCCAGCATCTTATGGTGTCAGGAAGCTTCTGTAGGGAACTCCAGTGGGACTGGAGATGATAAAAATGTAAATAAGAGAAACTATAATGCTGCCTTACACAGTAGCTTCTAAAGAGGATCTGGAAGCCCCTTTAGTTAGTCACTTGACAATCCTGGGAGGTTGATTCTGTTTCACGAGGTTACTCTTAGTAGAGATGAGAAAGGTAACGCACCATGGGAGTATCATGATTATGTGGCTTAGCTGTATTTGATTTTAAAAAGGGGGGTTCAAGCACTGGGTTCCCTTCATACCATAAGTAGAAACACAGAGGAGAAAACATGTTCCAGTGAGCATCTCTCTC
Organism: Trichechus manatus latirostris; assembly: GCF_000243295.1. Taxonomy (NCBI): domain Eukaryota; kingdom Metazoa; phylum Chordata; class Mammalia; order Sirenia; family Trichechidae; genus Trichechus; species Trichechus manatus. Next base: position 2,616,214 of record NW_004444120.1, read on the forward strand.
CAACTGAGCCACAAGCATAACGACTAAAGATGTATTTATATGCCAACTCTCCCTCTTCCTCTCAAAATATTCAAGAATATTGACCTAGCTATTTTGTTAAGACATAAGTAAGTCTCAACCACTCACGGCGCTGGTCAGAGGCCGCCATCCACCTACCCACACACCTGCTCTCACACAAATCTTCTCTATAAGCCCCTTATACAGTAGAATCACTTACACACTCACCTTCACCCACTGTCACTCACCCTCTTCCATTTACAGAAGCCAGGAGCTAACACACACCCCTGTCTAACAGAGTGGGTTGTTACTCCTGCATACAACTCACCACTCTCATGTTGACTCCTGCACCCTGATCCACTAGCTTCCAGAATCAATCCCCTATACAAATGCATGCATAATGCATTCTGTCACTCATTCACGTTTGCTTTTTTGCATTCAAATCAGCACTCAAGTGTAACCTACTCCTCACTTCATTCATCCACAACAAATCAACCATCTATCTATTCCATTGTGAATTCCAAAGCATGAACATAGTTCCTCTCCAAAAAAAATATTCAAATTCTTCAAGACATTTTAACAAATATTTGTTTTTGAATGGAATTCCAACCAAGCCAAGCCCTTCCTAAGAACCCAAATGATGGTAACATGCTGGTTTACCACCATATAGGAAGTCACACAATGGCACTGAAATAGAAGCCCACCAAAATACAAAGTTCAGAAATTCCAGCAAAGCCAAACCAACATTTCTGTTCACTGCCTGAATGTCTCCTTTCCATACATAAAAAATTGTAATACGCCCAAAACACAGATATCACATTCACACGGCTACTTTTGGCATCATTACATTGCAGCTGTTTCAGAAATCCATCCTAATGCTAATTTGTTCCTTCTGAAATGTACCGGTATTAGGGCCACAGTGTCAGGAGGCAATTCTTCTGTTATTTCATAGAAATGGAAGGTAATTTGCTAGGGAAATCACTCTCATTAATTGATGCTCCTGATCATTAAGATTTTGAAGCCTTTGCTTGCAGTTACACAAACTGGTCAATCACAGCACTATTGCATGAACTGTGGAAGACTTCTGATTAAACTCCTTTGTGCACTTTTAAACGGATAGAAGGGACAATTAACCCAGACCATGGGTTCCTGAGTGAAGCTGGGAAAGAGCTGGCCCTAGAGATGGTGTGGTTCGCTTAGAGTATCGAGGAAGCATTGACAAAAGTAAGTCTGCGTCTCAATCTCTGGGTCTAATGGAGACATAGGTAAATGTCGAGTCAGCCTGGTTTTGTCTAATTAAAAAATAACCTTCTCATGTGGATAATCCCCTGGCTTGTGTCACTTCCCAGGCACCTGTGGCCTGGCATCTGTCACAGGGTGTCTGGTTCTTCAGTTCTGGCATATTTATCCAAGCAGTCTTTCTTTTCTTACATCCCCAATAAAAAGTGACATGCCCTTTCTAGCACCGTGCCAAACTGTCTATACCAGTGAGAAGGACTTACCGTGATGAAAAGGGAATAGCACTAACACATGTAAGTAGTAAAACCAACTAGGGTCAAAAGTCATCTTGAAGGTCTTAAAGGAATTTAAATGAGTGGCCAATTTATTTCCTTCTGAACGTTCAACAATAGTGCATTAAACTTCACTAAACTAAGGTCCACACGGTTGTCAAAAAGTGAGTCTGTTAAAGAAAGAACTAAAGTCTTTGACTGCCTTCCTTCCACCAACAGATTTATGAAGGGCTAGAAAAATCTAGGGTAAGCCCTCAATGTTACGGCGATTATATAATTTCTCTTCAAAGAACCCCAGCCCTTGAAGTTTTGGTAAAGTAGTAAACTAACAAATACCTTATTCATAGTAGGGTCTTCTAGAATTTCCACATAGGAAAAGTCTGGGGTGAGTGTCTGGGAGGCAACAGTCTGTAAGGCACAAAACTAAAGCACTTGTCTTGAAGTTGCTCTTGCAAAGTAAGTGCACTATATTTACTTACTTGTTCCTTTAACACACACTGAGTACCTACTATGCTATATATTAAGCTAAATGCTTGAGAAACAGATATGAACAAGGTAGACACGGACCTTGGACTCATGAAACTTAAGTCTAAAAGAGGAAAAAGGTAATAAACTACAATAAAAAAAATTGATACAGTAAGAATATTGACTAATGACAGCAGCTATTCAGAGAATTAAATAGAGACATACAACAGAGTGACCCGTAGGTACTTGGTATTAGGTAGGCAGGAAAAGTTGCTCTGAGAAAGTAATAATTAAGCTGAGTGTTAAATGGCAAGAGTGAGCCAGCTACATGAACAGCATGCCAGGAAGAGTAGCAGCATGTTCAAGGATCCTAAGGCAAGATGAAGGATGGCATGTCTGAGGAAACAGAAAGAAGCTGGAGCGCAATGGTCAAGGAAAGAAAGGTAAAAAGATAAGGTGAGGCAGGGCTTTGCATGCTTGGGTAAGGTATCGGATTTTCTCCTAAGTATTATAGGAAGCCATTGAACATTTTGAACACGAAAGTGACATCATTTTACTTACTTTAAAAAAAAAATTTCATTTTTTTAAGAATTTATTCTGGATGCTCTGTGGAGAGGACAAGTAAGACACTCCTGCAGTAATCCAAGAATAGAATGCTGGTGGCCTGAACTAGGGTGATTAGAGGAGAGGAGAACAGACTGACATATATGATGTGAAGACAGGCTCAAGAGGATTTGCTTATGTTTTGGATGGGGGAATGAGAAAAAGAGGTAACTTAAGGAAAACCTGAGCAACTGTGTGAAATGAGGTTACCATTTACTGAGATGGGGAAAGACTAAAGAGGGAGCAATTTCCAAGTGGGAAAGAAATTTCTATTTTGGCTGTGTTAAGTTTTAGATGCCTATCAGACACTGTGGAAATATCCAGTAGGTAACTAGACAGTCTAGTCTAGAGTTCTAAGGGGTGGTCCGAGAGGAAGGCATGTTTGTGAGAGTCATTGCATACAGGGAATATGTAAACCCACAGACTAGATCAACTCATCTAGGAAACCTGTGTAAATAAAAGAAAAATAAGAGGACCTATAATGCAATGAATTACTTAATACAGCCCTTCTAGCCCTAGTCTTTGTGACTCACACACAATGATTGAGTGAGACTATGCAAATAAGGTATCTAGAACCCTAATGAAGAGATTGCTCAGTTTTGCTATCCCTCTAGGCTTAAAATGAGCCATCCCAGAGGCAAGAGGAGAGGATCTCACCACCACCAAGAAAGAAGAGCCAGGAGTGGAGCA
>NW_004444120.1:2620925-2635169 GCF_000243295.1 Trichechus manatus latirostris
GGGACTTTTTTATTTGGAAAGAGTTGGTCTGTAATAAAAGTAGGGGTATTTCATCCACAGTACCTGGAGGGAAGACAGGTGGCCAGGATTGATGTAGGAAGACTAGCAGATTTGGTAGTATGAAAATGAGGAAGTTCCTGGTAGAATAATTCCATTTTCTCAATAAATTAGGAGGCAGCCTTACCAGCATAGACTGCTAGATAGAGAGGGAGGGGATGTAATAGGTTTAAAGTGAGAAGAGGGAGGGTAAACTTACTTTTATTTTAAAGAGCCAGAGAACATTAACACAGTAGGAAATATAGCAGAGGTGCTGGGTGGGACTGAGGCAATTTGAGATCTGTGGCTTTGTCATCATGGTTGTGTTTCTCTAGCTTCAAAGAGAAGCTGGAGTTGTTCAACTCTTTGAGGCAAGCACAAAATAGGCACTTTGTTTAATGAGAGTGACGTGTAAGGCACCACTTGTGCACCACTTCAAATCCTCTCAGCCTCACCTGGCACTCCAGTTACGGACAGGGTTACCACTGCTGCTCAGGCTTCAGCCAGATTCATGTAGCACACCTCATATCTCAGTCACATACTGTCCAGCTCCAGCTTCTTGCCCTGGGGCGTCTCTGCTACCATGACAAGGGACAGTAGTGAAGGAACTGCTGGGCATGTGTACATATGCAACTGGAAGTGCAGAAAAGAAAATGGGAGCCTGTAAATAAATGCTTCCCCCTATTGTCTTTCTGGTAAGAGAGTTCGAAGACACATTTCTTAAGGATCCTCAGAAGATCCTGTAGGATGGAGGACCACTTGGCCCTCAGCAATGCCCAACCCAATAATGCACCCTTCTAGTAACCTTCTCTCCTTCCCCGTCTCACGTTTCTGGTCCCTAACTCTTGTTCCCGGCAATTAATTTTTCCAAACAAACTATCTACATATAAGTCTTTACCTCAGGCTCTGCCTTCAAGGAAACTCAGGGTAAGACAATTAGCACCAAAAGTGGCTATAGAAATCACACCCTCAGGATAGGACCGTGTAGTTCAAGGAAAATCCTACTGCGGAAAGCGGGCAGGGTGGTGGTAACTCCTGGCATGCAGTATCATACAAATACTGACTCTCATCTGTGGTGGAACAGGATGAGGAGGAGGTAGAGGTTGATGCGGTGGGTTGTGTGGCGGCTCTGGCATTTGAACAACATGTGTTCAGGTGGCTGCCTTTGTCAACATATTTGCAAGTCTTAAAAAAAGAAATTGGAAAGGTCAAGTAAGCCAACTATCAACTCAAGGCATGCTGTGAAAGCCAGGGCATGCTCATGGCCATGTTTAAGGAGACTCGCATCTCCTGTAGGTGCAAGGAAGACTGTTGAAAATCAGATCCAGGAACTAAATGTAAGAGTGGCAATGCTGCACCCTTGAATTCACAACCTTCGCATGTCTCCTACGTAAAAATCCTAACAGGGAGAATGGAACCCTGAGACCTGCAGGGGACGTTTAGGTGGACAGAAGGCAAAAGAAGCTCTTCCCCCATTGCTAGAGGAAAGAAACTCTCCTTTACTTACAGACCCTGCAAACACCTCATCTGATGCAGGTCCCTCTCAAGATAATCCCCATTTCTCCACAGTGTAAGTCCCTGCCTCTCCCTCACTGCCTCCAGACAAATAACTAGAGTCAGGTCATAGCACAACTACAGCTAGAAAATACAGCCCCTCTTCTGGGAGGAAAGAGCTTATATACTGAAGAAATTGCAATGAAAGACCTGACTAATATAGATCTGCAGAAAGCAGGGAGCACGCGTGGGAGTAGAACCGAGGAAGTTAGACTGGGGGTGGAGTGGGATATAGCTAGACAGAAGAGAATTCATTGGTATGGGAGCACTTTCTTATGACTTAAGAGGACAAGGTCCTGGCAAAGCACTCCTAATATGCTTCTGAGTTCACGGCCTAGGGAATGAGGTGGCAGATGCTAGAATGGCTTTGCCACTGCTAAAGGAGTCAGAAGATTAGGGAGGTGGGAACGTTAGACTGGAAATATTATGTGAGATTGAGAATTGGTCACCTCACTATGTACTGAGATGCATTTCAGAAGGCTCTTCAGGAAAGTCCAGATGGGATCAAGCATCAGTCACTCACTGGGGTTATCAGTTTAATACAGCTCTCTTCATTGGCTGTTCCTCCTTGCCAACTCACTCTCCTGATTCTTAGTTCCTGTTACAAAGGATCATTTCCCACATATAAACTCCTTGCACAAAGGCTAAGATAGGCCATTTCTGGAGAAGTTATAGGCAAGCTAAAGCACCCTGTGACAGCCTTGACCTTACCACGGACTCCACAAGTTCCCTGCCTGACTCACTCTATGAGAGTCTTTAGTACATAGTGGGGCCTCAAAAGACCATGATTTCCTCCCTCTCTTCACCCCTCTTGCTCTACCTGAATCAGTAAATTAAGATGACGATTTAAAGCAAACAATTCCTCGTGGCAGGACACATACGCAAATACCGCAGTCGCGATCTCTTTTGCTCTGTGTCTATTAAAGCTCCTGCTTAACCACTCTTCCTTGGACTTGACTCTGCTGCTCATTTCCCAGGGTGCTCTGTCTTCCTCTGCTGTCACTATCTAGCCTCAGGACAACAGTGTCCCCAGGAGGGATCACATCTCCTTCTGGGGAAACCAAAGAGCAGATCAGGAATTAGTCACCAGATGGTGTCACTTTCAATACAAGGAAGAATGAGAGGAAACGAGGTGGGAGGGAAGGGGCTGAGAAAGGTAGGCAGGTGAGAGGGAAGAGGAGGAGTAATGCAATCGGGCGGCAGTACTGTATGGGGTGAGTTCACACATCTTATTTTATTTAATCACCACAACACATTTGCAAAGGTGTTCTCTTCATACAGATGAGGAAACCAAGGCTATCGTCCGTGTTTTCAATGGCTGATTCTAAAGCTGAACCAGCAGCCAGGAATTACAGATGGTGCCACAGCAGGAACAAGATACAGGACTTGATAGAGAATGATGGAAACCAAGCAGGTCGGATACATAGACCTCTTTAGGCTTCTGCCTCCTTATGCTGTTGTTATGTTGACAGTTTGCTGTCGAGTCAGCTCTGACTCATGGTGACCTTGTGTATAACAGAATGAAACGATGCCTGGTCCTGCATCACCTTCATGATCGTTGGTTGTGTTTGAGTCCATTTGCCTCCTTATAGACTGAATTCACTCCAATATCCTAATTTAAGGAACATTTTCACAGAACTAAAATGCAGGCAATCAGCATATTTTCATTCTTCCTCTATTTACAAGCAATGTTAACTGAACAAGTATATGTGGAGTAATTTCCAGGGTAGAGGGCCTCGAGTGTATGGGGAGAAAGCACCCACTTCACGGGACCCTGGGTGCTGATACTGTCAGAGCGAGGGAGCACAGAACACAGCAGCAGCAGGAATGGCACACAGGAGTAAGCCAGCTGCTGGGTCTGGGCTGGCCACCAATTCACCACAAAATTAATGACGTAATTTTACCAGGCCTGAGTTTCTTGCATATCTTAAATTGCTCTGTTTTGATTCTGGAAGGTCCAGAATATGACACCACCTCCCTTTCCTCCCCTAAGATCTTTGCCCGTGAATTTCCACACATACCAATGAAACGTCTAATTTCTTACTGTACTATATTCCGTCTAGAGTTTCCTGCTGAAATCGTCCTAACTCCGTCATTTCATCATTCTTCCCTTCAACCAGTTCCTTTGTCAATTTGACATTTTTTCTCCACTTCCAGTAATAGGAAGCTTCAAAGGCTCATAATACCCTAGAGCTAGGGGAGACCAATTTATTTTTTATTTTTTTGACAATCAATTATATAGCATTCACCCTAAGCCACATACTGTTTTAAGCACTTAAAATTATTCACTATTTTAATGAAATACTCATAAAAATTTGATAATGCCAGTATAATTATTATTTCCACTTTTCAGATAAGGAAACTGAGGCTCGAAGAAATTAAGTAACTTGCTTAAGGTCTCGCAACTAGAAAATGGCAGAACTCAACCAATCTGGCTCCAAATTCTGTGCTCTTAATTTTAGGGATCATTTAACCCAGTCCCTTCATTTTACAGATGAGAAGACTAAGACACAAAGAAGCAAAGTGACCATGCAAGGACAAGGCAGATCACAGACGGGCACGCAGGTCTTGTGATCCCCAGTTCAATGTTCTTATTCTCCCCAACACGGCCATCGTTCCAGAGAGCAGTCCTCACTTCTGTTTCAATGGTGGTTCCCCAGGAGGTCTTCAATTGATTTATAGATTTATAGTATCACAACGATTCTTCATTTTATCAGGGTTGTATAGAAGAAGTATTTGAGATTTTAAGGATTTGCAGTTGGTCCTCTGAGGCTTTACAATTGGGTGGCCCCGGTTCTCACTGTCCTTTATTAGCTGTAAGACTATAGAATGTTCCTTAATCTCTGGAAAAATGAGAAGTTATATGTGACAGCACCTTGCAAACTCTAAAGAATATACAAATCCTATTATTATAATAATGATGATGATTAGTCCTATTAAAAACATAACATTTTACCCATTATTTCTGCAGAGTTTATGAAATGGTGGCAAGGATGTAGACTTAGACGGCTATTATTTCTCAAAGTGGGAACACCTGGTACCGTGATTACTGTGGGGGCTCGGAGAGACTGTGGGTAACAGGCTAGGAAATGCAAGCCATTTTCCTATTTATTAAGAGTTCTGGATAACAGTTTTGTGAGGCAAAAGGTAAAGCTGTTAATCATCAGGAAGCTGGGGATCCTAGAAACACACTTCCGGACGTTCCCTTTCCCCTGGGCATGTGGTATACAGCGTGTCTTCACCCTTCTGTCTGCTCAGGTGATAACTTCTTTTGCATTCTTCGCAAATCTCACCTAAAGATGATCCCATTTGGTATTTCAGGTGTTTTCCCACTGCCTCTATCACAGAAATTGTCTCGCACATCTGTTATGTACAGAGCCAGGGACATGGCAGGAACTCAGGAAACGGAGGCTGAGTAATGAATGAATTAATGATTTTTGACCTCCTTGAATTGCAACCATTTTGCTTTCATTCAACAGCCCATGACTCAGGTTGTCCTCCAAGAGTGATACGCTCAGTAGCCCTCCCAGGACTGTGTGTGTTGGGCAGAGCTCATATTGGAGTGCAAGAGTCAACACAATTTTCAAGAAGGTGGAAGGAGGTATAGAAGGCTGCAAATTTTTAAGCATTACTGTCCAGTAGTTGCCTGATTTTTCATCATCCAGCCACCAAAGGGCACCCACAACTCCCTATGCATTAGAATATTTCCCTATGCGTATTTTTTAAATTTTTTAAAATTCCAAACTAGTATTTTGTCTTGTAGGCACTTTTATCCCTAAGGAACTACTCAGAGAGCTGTGGTTTTTGGCTTCAAAGATTTTAAAGCCTAGAAGAAAGGAAAAGTGTAGAAAAAATCCAGAGAGAGGAGACGCCAACTCATATATTCTTTGGGTGTGCTTCAATATTGAGAAACTGTTTAAAGGCAGAACCAGGTGTAAACTACCACAGTACCTAGCACTGGCTATGCACACAGCGCATGCGCCATAAAAATTGGATAGATAGATGGGTGGGTGGCTGGATGCACAGAGTACAATTTGCTATTGTCACATTACCAAGTGTCACCTGTAAGCTCTGTTAAGTCTGGACAAAATACCCAAATAACCTACCAGTTTAAGAATCACTTTCTTATTCATTAATTCTCTCTCTCTAGGCTTTGTTGGCACAAAATTGATACCTACTTATTTTTTGTAGTCTGAATTTTTATTCAGTCACTCAAAAGTGATCCCTGCCTCTCTCACCATCCCAACAATAACACCATCTATACACACAAGTGTCTTCTCAGACAACATAAACGATGGTGTTTTCATTCAGGGTATTGTGTCTCCATCTAAGTGAGAGATGACATCAGCGACACAGTTAAAGTCTAAGACAGATGTTTTGTTTTCTCTGTCATTTATTTGGCACTAGCTCTCCTGTGCTTTAGCGACAAAAAAAAAAAAAAAAAACCAACACATGCTAGCAATAATCTAACATTCATCCTCTGGGAAGGGGGACAGCTAATGAGGACTACTCCCTGCAGCACATGTCATCTATCACAATTCTTTAGCCCCATAATCCACTGGTGCACCTGTTGTTTGCTCATCTTTCTCACCTCCAAAATCACTCTTGGAGCCTTACTTCTCTCCACGCCTCCCATTTTTGCGTCATTTCTCTCTCCTAGCTTTTGTATGCTGAAGAGTTCCAAGGCCGGATAGTTCTTGAGCTGGGAATAAACATACTCATGAAGAGACAGTCTTGGAGGAGGAGAGAAGGAAGAGTTCTGATGGAAAAAGCTTAGGGGAGAGGAAGGGAGAGGGATGGTACCAAAGGAATTATCAAAGGGATGAAAAACACGGGAGAAATACATCCTAGAATATGTAGAAACGACTGCTTCCCAGATCTCTTGTTCTTTGAAGAACATCCGGAAAAGAAATAACTGAAGAAATGAAGAATGGGTTTAGGGAAAGTAATACTTCTGTTCTATGACAGGATTCATTTTGCAACTCAAAGAAAATAACCTACAAGAGAAGAGAGAGACAGAAAGAAACCAGGAGTAGGGTGGGCGAGACAAAGAAGAAGACATATGGGGCGGGGGGTGGGGGGAGAAGGGAGAGGAGGAGAGAACATGGTATGCGGTGGGAACACTGTTGGAAACATAAGAACCGCCCCCAGAAATAAAATGCCAGCATCTCTGGGCAAAAATCTAAATTGTCAGCACATGCATCTTTGCTCTGAGAAATATACAGATGATTTTTTTTTTTTTCCTTTCAGCGTGGTTCTCCACACCAATGTCAGTAAAATGCTTCAATCTGGAGACACTAAAATAATCTCATTCCTCATCATCAGCATTCGCAGGCCCCTCCTCAGTGCTCCTCGTCAATGTGCTACCCCATGCTTTGGACAAATCAAGGCTGGGATCCAAGGGCAGGGAAAATTCAGGAGCAATTAATTCCCTAGATTTCACATAGATCTACGTCTTATAAAATGGTAATGGAAGAAACCTGTGCCTTATAGGGAAAAAAATGAGGAAAAGAGTATACAATCTTTAATGCTGACACTTTCTAAATACAGTTTCCCATTCAATTCTCAGTTATTAATGCCAGTGTGAGCAGGGACAGTCCAATAAAACAAGTAGAATCAGAGACTGTTTTTTGAGCACCTTCTTGGGGCCCTCTGCTAAGCACTTTGCGCACATTCTCATTTATCAGCCCCAAACTAATACGAAGCCTTTAGGGTTACTCTGTTTTTACAGATGAAGAGGCAAGCTCAGAGAAGTTGCGTAACTTGGCCACGACCACATAGATAGCAAGTACAAAGGCCAGGATATTACACAGGGACCCCCCCGGGCTTCTGAACATGTACAAATTTGGGAAACTAAATCTCATTTTAGCCAAGAGTGTTCTGTTCCCTCCCCACTAACACTTTCTCATACCTAGTACTAGCAAAAAAAATAAAAAATAGGTGTGAATCCCCTCCTTTCGTTTTAATTCATTTCTTATGCTGCTTAAAAAGTAGTAGAATGATTTAAAAAAAAAAATTAGCCAACCGATCTGAATAATGAGAAAACTAAATAATTATTAGTGGTAGTTAACTTTATAAAAGAGGAAAAATGATATGGAATGCACCACAAATGTCTGCCCTCTCTACCACATTTGACACTAATGACTCTTTTCTTTTGTTAAAATAGTCATTTCTTTTGGCGTCACTAACACGCCCCCTATGGAGCTGACCACCTCAATCCCCTCTCCCTGTCCCTGCCAGGTCTGCGACCTTTCCTGGATATTCTGCCTCCTTTTTTTCTGACTATAGTGGATGTGCAAGGCTCAGTCCAAATCACACTTTTCTTTTCTCTACATACTCCTGTCCTTAGACAACAGATCTTTTTCTCAGGTAGGCAAATGACAGATACATCAACTCTTTGTTGATGTATTTCAGTTCTGTAATTCCACATTCCAGACTGTACAGCTGTAGGCATTGCAAGACATCCTCACTAATACGTTCAGCCCTCAGCTCAGAATTCAACACATTTCCTGTGAAAAATATGGTTACCACTTCAACTTCTCAATTTCTACTGATCCATCACCATCCTCTCAATCTTAAAATCTGAAAGCCAACTTTGACTATTTCATCCCCCATTTTATCTGTATATAGGGCATTACCAGATCCTGAAGAAGTTTCCTTTGAGATTCTCTTGCAATCCCTTGTGGCCACCAAAATTCTGGCCCTTGTCAACTCACATTTGGAATACTTCACAAAGGCCTGACTGCCTCCGCACTTTGGGTCACTCTTCCTTCTATTTCTCTTATAGTGGTACAAGATTAACCTTCTTAAAATAAACAACCATTTCATCAAGTATTTCTGATGATCACTTTCTGATGTAAAGTTAAATGACATTAATCTAGCCTTCAGGGTTCTCTATGACTGTCATGGATTGAACTGTTTCCTCCAAAAATGTGTCAACTTGGCTAGGCCATGATTCCCAGTATTGTGTAGTTGTCCTCCATTTTGTGACATGTTGTAAATTCTAACCTCTGCCTGTGGTTATAATACCATTTTTGAATGGTTGTGTTTGTTATGTTAATGAGGCAGGATTAGGTTATGTTAATGAGGATAAGGCTATGTTAGTTATGTTAATGCGGCAGGATTAGGGTGTATCTTGAGTCAATCTCTTGAGATATAAAAGAGATTAAACAAGCAAGCGAAAGAGCAGTGATGGTGGAAAAGAGATACCAAGCCACATGAAGATCCTCCAGGAAGAGAAGCTCAAAGAGACAAGGACCTAACCCCAGAGACAAGACAGAGAGAAAGTCTTCCCCTAGAGCTGCCACCCTGAATTCGAATTTCTAGCCTTCTAAACTATGAGAAAATAAATTTCTGTTCGTTAAAGCCATTCACTTGTGGTATTTCTGTTATAGCAGCACTAGATAACTAAGACAATGACCTACTGGTTGGCACTGACACTCATGTAGCCCAAGCCAGTGACCCAAAAACTAAACAGGCTGTTTTACAGAGCGAAGGATCATAAAGCAAAAAGATAATGCAGTTGTTGCTAGTTGCCATCGCGTCAATTCTGACTTATGGTGACCCCATGAGTGCAGAGTAGAACTGTGCTCCACAGGGTTTTCAAGGCTCTGACCTCTTGGAAGCAGATCACCAAGGTTGTCTTCTGAGGTGTCTCTGAGGGGGTTTGAACCACCAACCTTTTGGCTAGTAGCTGAGCCCTTAACCGTTTGTGCCACCCAGGGATTCCCTGAGAAAATAAAGAGAAACCCTAGAATCTAAGAGTAGAGCCTGACACAAAGTCTTCAATACATAATCCAAAAGCCCAGAGGATCTCAAGGCCCTAGATAATCCAAAACTTGATTTTACAATCAGCTGAAGTTAATTTACTCATTCAACAAATATTTAATGAGTACCGATCTAACTCAATCAAAATGCTAAGGATTAAAATGCAATAGTGAATGAAACAGACACTGACAAAACAGAGCTACTCATCTAGTCAGTAGGTGTTGTTGCTGTTGTGCGTCCTCGAGTGGATTCCAACTCATAGAGACCCTACAAGACAGGGTAGAACTGCCCCATTAGGTTTCCAAGGCTGTAGTCTTTAGGGAAGCAGATTGCCACGTCTTTCTCCCATGGAGTGGCTGGTGGGTATGAACCACCAGCTGAGTGCTTAACCACTGCACCATGAAACCAAACCAAAAAACCAAACCCACTGCTGTTGAGTCAAATTCTGACCCTCATAGCAACCCTACAGGGTAGAGCAGAACTGCCCCATAAGGTTTCCAAGGCTGTAAATCTTTGTGCAAGCAGACTCCCCCATCTTTCTCCCACAGAATGGCTGGTAGGTTCGAACTGCCAACCTTTTGGTGAGCAGGCAAGTGCTTAACCAATGTACCACCAGGGGTCCTTAAAAAGACATGTAGTGGTATCTATTTCAACTCCTTTCCAGAGTCATAGCATATAATAGCTAGAAGTTTATATTATATAATTCTATCCTTTACTGACACACGTTCTTTACCACACTATTTTTTTCTGAATGAGAAAACTGAGAACTGGAGAAAGTAAATGACCTGATTAAGGGCACATATTAGATGCTGACCCCCAATACAGCACTCTTTCGGTGATAGCATGACGTCTTTCCGAAGAATAACTCTTTCCCGCCCTAGCCCCATGCTTATTTCCCATTACTGTCCACAATTCCATTCAGGTGAAGTTGACCCGAAAATAACCCTCATATGAACATTCAGTCTCAAGCATCATATCCAAGTCTACGTTCATGCTATTATTTCTACTTGGAAGAATGTCACCTTCCCTTGGACCTCTATAGCCTACATATTTCAAGGTCTAGATGAAGTGTCATTGCTTCCAGTTCTTCCTCGATATTTCAAGGCTATAAACTTTAGCCTACATAGACAACGCATCTTCTTGTATAGCATATGAATTATAGTACCCATTTGAGGCACTTAATCATAATTGTCTTGCACTTTTACTCAACATTTTTTGTGTGTGCAGGCTTTGGATCGAGCCTTTCTTTTTGCATCGTCCTCTACACTGAGTACGGCTCCGAGTGTACAGTAGGTGCTCCACTATCAGTTGGGAAACAAAAATAAAGAGAAACCCTAGAATCTAAGAGTAGAGCCTGACACAAAGTCTTCAATACATAATCCAAAAGCCCAGAGGATCTCAAGGCCCTAGATAATCCAAAACTTGATTTTACAATCAGCTGAAGTTAATTTACTCATTCAACAAATATTTAATGAGTACCTAATCTAAGTCAATCAAAATGCTAACGATTAAAATGCAATAGTGAATAAAACAGACAGTGACATAACAGAGCTAATCGTCTAGTCAGTAAGACACAAGCATTAAATAATTATATAAACACATGTGTGTGTATGTATCTTGACATATACACACACATGCAATTTAAACAGGGCCATAGGACCATAAAGGAAATGGAAATAAATGGACAGATTTGATACACATTTTGCTATAAAAACCAGTATGATCAGAAAATTGATTAGATGCAGCAGGTCAGAGAGAGGAAAGAATCAACGATCACCTGAAGATTTCTGACTCATGCCATTCACCTGAGATGGGGAAAAGTCATGGAGGAGATCATAAAAATTCAACCTTGCACATGATGAACCATGCCATTATCAAATAGGAAATGGTGACAAGAAGAAGTCTGAGGTCCACGTCCTGGCCTTTAGCCTGTTCACCTTAAGACAGTGTTTCGTGAAGAGTCAAAGCTCTATGAAAAATTAGGCCTGAGAAAAAGAAAGCAGAATCCAGGAACTTAGACAGCCCAGAATTGGGTAACTAGACTGTGAATAACTGCAGGTTAGAGTTCGCTCGGGCAGGAAGAATATAATATAAACCTTTTCAATCAAAGGAAATCATATCTGGCCTATTTATTTTTCTTTATCAAGTGAATCAAAGGCTTGGCTGAATGAAAAACTAAAACCAATCTGAGAAAAGATTGCTCCTGGTGCTGTGTGTGTCCACATAGGAGGCAAGCTTCCACGGAGGCCCTTTCTCTTCATTCCCTTTTCTGAAGTGGAGTTCGTTGCTGTATGATAATATGCTGTGAATGCGGCCAAAGTTCTGGGTTCAAAACCCGTTCAAGTCACTTCATTAATCATAGAGTTGAAAGAGAACTCAGAAGAAGTTCAA
The DNA here is from genome assembly GCF_000243295.1 of Trichechus manatus latirostris. NCBI lineage: Eukaryota > Metazoa > Chordata > Mammalia > Sirenia > Trichechidae > Trichechus > Trichechus manatus. The sequence goes on from NW_004444120.1 coordinate 2,632,674, forward strand.
TCTCTCATATAATTACAGAATCAAAGAATTTTAGACTCAGTATGGAACACAGGGGTCAACTCTTTGAAATTCTTTCCTAGCAAGTGTCTCTTCTACAACATCATTTTATAAATGAGAAAACCAAAATCTGAGCAGATTAAATGACTTGCCTGCCCAAGGGAGTAACACAGATAATTAGTAACAAATCTGGGACTGGGTTTCCTAACACGCAGTGGAGTGCTCTTTCCATTTTACCACACTGAATGGGTGGTGAAGGGAGGGTTATGCCTAGAAACGAAGCCCATTTTAGAAAGCAATTTTAGACCAGGTTGATAATGACTAGGGAGGATTGATTGACATGTTAAGTTTCAATTTGGCTAAAAGAAGTCTTCATAGGTCCTTAATCACATGACTAAAAATGATCCAAAGAATATTATACCTGATGGTAGGTAAAATAATTTTTGTGAAATTGAAGATAAGGGACACAGAGCAGCTTGTTATAGAAATCTAGGCATAAGCTGATGAGGATAGTGACTATGGAAGTGGAGAGAAAAAAAAGATTCTTAGGGGCACCGTGCAGGAATTTAAGTGGTGTCTGCTGACTGTATAACAGGAATGAAGGGCAGGGAGGAATCCCTTCCAAGTACATATTACTGATTACAAGGCATCAGACCATGTGAACACCCTGTACACATAAAGTAAATACTGTAAACTAGACCAAAGCCAGTGATTCTATTGCCTGTGAATCAGAAACATCCCCTTCACACATGAAGGATAGCATATTTAATTTTTAAAAAGAACAATCACTTTATCACTCCACATGCATAAACCCCACCTCTTACTTCTTTATGGATTCATTCACATTTTCATTGAATAAAAAATAGGTATGTCTACTATGCAATGAGAAGCACTGGTGGCGCAATGGTTAAGCACTCGGCTACTAACTGAAAGGTCAGCAGTTCAAATTCACCAGCAGCTCCCGCAGGAGAAAAGACCTGGCGATTCACTCCTGTAAAGTTTACACCCTAGGAAACCCTATGGAGGAGCCTTATGGGGAAGTTCTACTCTGTCCTATAGAGCTGCTATAAGTCACAATCGACTCGCCAGCACACACCACCACCACCAACCCAATGCCGTGAGTCCTAGGATGGTTACAGAAATGGGAATGGACAGTCCCAGTCTTAGGCACTCTCGGATATACTTTTCATTTGAACTGTTTACATACCTAAGTGCTATAACTGAGCTATGGGAGCACAAAGAGAGGAATGAGTACTTCTGCCTGGAATTGTCAGAGAAGGCTTCATGGAGGAAGTGACACTTGAGCTGGATCTTAAAGGACATTCACGTATATACCCAGGGAATTGAAAGAGAGGAGAGTTAGTGAGAACAGCATATATAAATGCACGGAGTAGTAAAAGATGCTCATATTTAGCGAATGGTCAGGCATGTCACTCACTGATGCTGGATCACTAGCTGTGTATGTTTGGGTGGGGCAGGCAGTTGAGGACGGAGGCAGTTAGATAAATCAGCCCAGTAACAAAGGTTAGATCCAGATATTCAAGGGTCTTCTACGGCTTGCTATGGAATGAGGACCTCATCCAGCAGATACATGGGAACTATCAGAGATTTATGGGAAAACTTAGACTTCTAGATATCCAACTCTTCATTATTTGCTGCATATGCCAATCTTATTTGATTCAAAAAGGCATGGGCTACAACTTCTTCCTCATCCCTAACTTGATTTGAAAGATACTACTTTAGCCACTTTGAGGTCTTCAGTGACAATGTCTCCACCCAAAAAGTAGAGATGCCAAGAAGATGGGCTTGTCATCATCTAATGAAGCCACTAGCTATCAGCTTCCTGGCAGATGTCTACTGGAACCTTTGCCATGCTTTGAGATTTGATGTCTGAACAGGCCCTGGTCTTTATTCCTTCTTAAAAATGAAAACAGTATTCGTTTGTAAAATTTTGAGCACACACTGCTTCGGGGAACAATCTCTTCACTCCTAAATTAAATTCACAAAAGCAAGGTTCTCATTTCCTCATCATGGCATAATGCTGCTATGTTTAAGCAGGCTGCTCCTCCTGCAGCAGCATCTCTCCTGCGTTAGGATGGGCCAAAGGCAGACTGGGCCAACTGCATACTCACCTGCTTCTCAGGGGCCCAGCATCTCTGCCTTGTAGGGTCATGCACCGGTCTTATTAATTTCTGCAACGTCCTTTTCTCTTCACATATGTCCCATTCCCTCCTTATGTCTCCTGTCAACATCTTTTTTTACAGACAAATTTCTCTGCTGCTTACTGACAGCCCAAGTGACTGATTTGCCAGCTGGTACAACCAAGTGTGGAGAAGCAGGGCTCTCTCCCAGGGCTCCGAAGGACTGGAAGACATGGGATTTTTTTTGGAGAAAAAATAATAATCTCACCATCTGAAGCACGTGTCACTGCCAGTGCTGACAGACTTAGAATGTGTGTCCTTTACACGAGACCCAAAGGATTTTGAAGGCTGAATCAAA
>NW_004444120.1:2635661-2649304 GCF_000243295.1 Trichechus manatus latirostris
TCTTTAAGCTCAAATGCAGAACTCAGTATTGTCTTACGTGTCTCTGATATGAAGCCTGGAAAAAAACTATATACTTAAAAATAAGCTGCTAAACACATTATCCTACTTACAGCTTCAGTCATTGGGCATAAGTAAAACAAGGATTAGACCGTCTGCATAAGACATTTTCAATCAAACCTTGAGAAGCCCGCTGAATATTAGAACACATCATATAATAAGTGGAGTCCCTGGGGGGAGCAAATGGTTAATGTATTCACTGCTAACCAAAAGGTTAGAGGTTCAACTTCACCTGGTAACACCACGGAAGAAAGGCCTGGTGAGCCACTTCCAAAAAACCAGATATTGAAAACCCTATGGAGCACAGTTCTACTCTGACATACATGATGTCACCATAAGTTGGACTGACTCAATGGGCTACTGGTTAATGGTTATATAATAAATGCCCAAAAAGGAAGATACAGTGGGGAATAACTAATAGTGATTAGTACCTCCTTCATGTTTTGCTACCGGTGAAAAGAAGCCATGGAGCTCTATACAATAGCCCAGATGTGGAATCTGGAGTTTGGGGAAGAACAAGTGGTCTGGATTCATTCTCTCCTGCTCATTCAACAAAGTCCAAGTCTGATGCCCTTAAGGGCATGATGACGCCAAATGCCATCTGTTCAGCCAGGCACTTTCGTGATAAATGTGGGAGAGACGGCTGGGTGAGTGAAGAGGGTTAAACCCCATGCTAGCAATCATCTGCTTGGTATGTGTGCCTGGAGGCACTACCATGTTGTCTCTTATAAATCACAATGAGCTTTAACAATACGGTAGCATTTCTTTCTCTTCTTCTTCTTCTTTTGGACAAAAGTAAAATTTTCTCTGCCTTGCAAAGTCTTTAGTCAGATGGGCGGCATCTAGCCTGGCTTGCTCATAGCGGACACAGCCAAGGCTGGGCCCAGTCAGAACCTAATAATGGCACACATTATCATACCACAGGCAAAGCTCCCGCTGGAACATTAGCAAGTCCACTTGCACTGGTTTCCCTGAAGGAAGACGCTCCCAGCCTCCAGGGGAAGCGGTGTTAAGATCAAGGCAGCCCCCATTTGTGTTTTTACTTTGGCCCTTACCCTGTGTTGACCTCGTTGTAAAAGCTGTTTCTCCTTTCATTCTGTAGCACTATAGGGAGCAATTCCATTAAACGTAATAACAGTGTAGTAATACAAAGAATATCATTTTCTAGTGTTAATAACTTTTATTTTAAAGCCACTTGTGTGCTTCGAAATTTAGCAAAGCATCAATTTCTCGTCAAAGCTGGCAGGCACATCAAATTTGAAGCTTTAAAGTTCTGTTTCTTTTCGGTTTATAATCTACGTACAGGGGAACTGAAATGCCGTTGAAAGTCAAATTTGTTTTGATGCTCATGTTGCCAGCTTTACTGACAGAAACTCGTCTCTCTGCGTAAAACAGACACATGGACTGTCAGCAAAAGGAGTGAAAACGGTATTTGCAAGAGCATGCCTCGGATGAAATGTCCACATCCTACACTGCTCTCAGAATCTGAATTTCTTATTAATAACAGGGACCAAGATTTTCAGACTTGTCATCAGGAGAGAATCAGAGGAAGGAATTGTTTTATTAGCACCAAGTTCAAATCATGCAAATTCTATCACTGCCTTTTACCCCTGGTGGTCACTGGAGTCAGAAAATGACAGCAGAGTTTAGGACGGTGGTTCTCCACCCTCGCTGCCCTTTAGCATCACTCTGGTAACTTTTAATAAACGCCAATTCCTAGGCCCCTGACTCAGTCCAACTAAATCAGAATTTCTGCAGGGTGGGGCCTGAGGATCTGTATACAGTTTTTTAAAGCTTCCCAGGAAATTCTAATGTGCAGCCAGGGCCGAGAAGCACCGGGAACTAGAAACAAGTTGAAGAACAGCATGGGGGAAGTCAACACATCCACACTTCCCTGAGCTGCTCAATCAGTATCAGGTCACAAATTCTAGAAAACTCCTTTATCTGAAAAAGAAAAATGTGAATTTCCAATCACTGGAACAAACATTTTATTTAAATTACCTCATTAGCCATCACTCCCTCTGCCATCCACTTTCCCTGCCATTGCTCTCTACCGTTCTCTAAATGTTTGGTGGCTGTAAGCCTTGTCTGTCCAGAAAGACTGTGAACTTCTCGGCTGTTCCCCATAGTTTTGAGCACACAGTCAGTATCAACATATTTGTTACCCATGGCTGATGAGAAAGATTCTGTAAAAAGCTTCAAAAAAAGATTCAAGATTCAAAGAAAAAGACATAAGAACGGCTAAGAACATACAAGTGTTTAACTTGGCTACTGATATGGGTTCATTTTGAAACTGGGCTGAATGTTCCGGGAAGGGAGCTCTTCCCTGAGGATCAAGCCGCTAGAGGCCGCTCTGAGCCAGACTTGTAAAATCATCTTCCGAAGTGAAATCACATCAAAGGGAAAGAAGGCTGTTCAGTAGCGCTGGGAGTCATGGCAACATCAGGGTTCCTATTTTTAAATTCGTTGGTGAGTGAGCACACAAAGTGCGTGTGTAGACATGTGGGAGAAGGGATGCTGACACAGTTCGAAAATATTCTTTTATGAATTTTCGAGTTTTCAGGTGGCTAATAATCTATGACAATGAGATCAAAGGATTTAGCTAGAATCAGCTATATTAGAATGTTTTTTTCTCCTCCTGAACGCCACTATCTTGTTCTCTGTCAGAAAGGTTCTTCACGGACTTGTGTTAGAAGCAGCAGGAAATTCTTGATACCTTTAGCCAACATATTCTGAAAGTCTGACCTTGGTTTCTTAGGTTCATTCTGCTAGCTTCTTGTTAATTGACTTTGCATTACAAGACAAACGAGTACAAATCAGCAAATCAAAATGACTTTCTAACTGTGGGACTCCCCACTCCTCAAGGGGCAATCAGATGGATGATGTGTAGTGTCTTAGTGTCTCTTCCCAGCATCAAGCACAGGTACATAACAAACCAAGAAAACTAGACCGGCTGCCGTGGAGCCGATTCCAACTCATGGCGACCCCATGTGTTACAGTACAACTGCTCATAGGGTTATCTTGGCTGTGATCTTTACGGAAGCAGATCACCGGGTCTTTCCTCCAGGGCACCGATAGGTGGGTTCAAACCACCAACCTTTAGATTAGTAGTAAAGTGCAACTGTTTGCGCCACCCAGGGACCTAGGTACATAATAGCAAAAACCAAACCTGCGGCCATCGAGTCATTTCCAACTCACAGCAACCCTACAGGGGTAGAACTGAGAGTAGAACTGCCCCATAGGGTTTGCAAGGAGTAGCTGGTGGATTCGAACTGCCAACCTTTTGGTTAGTGGTCTAGCTCTTAACCACTGCACCACCAGGGCTCCAGGTACATAATAGGGAGTCAAAAACACCTAACGAACGTGTCACTAAAGGAACTAAGAAAGAACGTAATATTGTAAGGTGCAAAAAAGTGATCCTCCACACGTTGTCTCTTATTCCCAATAGCACTGTTTTTACTTTTTCCCAATCTCTGGCTGAACATAAGTCTTAAACAAATCCCAACTAATCTGACCTGTCAAAAAAGAACAGTGGCCCTGGAGGACATCTGTAAATCATGACAGAGGTCAAGGTCTGGCCCTGTACTTTACACGTCTCTGGCAGTCTTTTCAACGTGCCTGCCACCTCCAGGAGCCCAGGCAGATTTCAGAACAGCACAGAAAGTCTGCTCTTTCAGCTCCAGGGACTCACAGGTCTGCAAACACTACAAGTTGTTTTTCCATATGTGGGTTAATGGACTTTGGAATTCACAAGAAAAGAAACAACTAATCATCCTTTCCAATCAGAAAAGGAAGGCATAAACAAGATCAGAGCATGGGTGGTAAGTACAGATGTGGCACACATCAGCATAGAGAGTAGAATAAACAGGCTCAGTGAGGGACATCGTCCTGTATCACTGGATGCTGCTCCTAGGGTGCTTCTGGATTCATCATGACCTAGTCTTTGGGGAGTCTCTAAACAGAATACAACCAGAATGCTCCTTAGAAGCCAGGATGGCCAGACTTTGGCTTGCTTACTTTAAACACATCATCAGGAAAGACCAATCTCTAGAAAAGGACATCATGTTTGGTAAAGTAGAGGGTCAGCAAAAACGAGGGAGACCCTAAACAAGGTAGATGGACACAACAGCCATAGTAATGGTCTCAAACATACCATGAATGAAAATCAGCACAGGGTCAGGCAATGTGTTGTTCTGTTAGACATAAGGTCGCGTGAGTTGGAGCCGACTCGAAGGCAACTCACAACAGTCTTTACGGCAAGACTCAGCAGAGAAAGGAAACTCTTTATTACAAAACCACCCTGTCGTGCAGGTTAATGATGTGTTCATATACATCGGAGTCATGCCTTTAATTTGCTCAGCCTCCCAGCCAAAGAGACAGTCCTCAGAAGGATGGACAACATGGAGCAAAGTACATCTTAAATTCATAAAGATGTGGGTTTGAAATCCAACTTTATGCCTAAGTAGGCGAGTCACTTAACTCTTTGGATCTCAGTTTCTTTATCTGAAAAATGGACGTAATAACACCCTATGGAGTACCATTAAGATTAAATGAGGCTATACAGAGCACTTGGCACACAGTATTCACTCAATAACTTTTGTTAATTTTCTAAATTGCTGAAGCTCAGTATTTTTAAGTAACAAGCTTTTTCTTGACTATCTGAAGCATTTGAAAAGGAAATTTTTAGAAAGGTATTATAGAGATCTCTGACTTCTTAAACCAAAAATAATCAATATAATTTCAGCTCTTATTGATGACTTAACAATGACTATGCTATTTTTCTATACAGGGATGCTTTAAAAGGGGCTATATGCTTTTTAGAGGGTATACGACAATTTCTGCTGCTATTTATGATGTTTTCGCTGACCAGTTTTTTAGAAGTAGATCGCCAGGTTCTTCTTCCTAGTCTGTCTTAGTCTGGAAGCTCCGCTGAAATCTGTCCACCATGAATGACCCTACTGGTATTTGAAATACCAGCGACATAGCTTCCAGCATCAAAGCAACATGCAAGCCACCACGGTACAACAAACTGATAGACGAGTGACAATGTTAACAAAAAAGAGAAAGACCCTCAATGAGATGGATTGACACAGTGGCTGCAACAATGGGCTCAAACACAGCAACTATTGTGAGGATGGCACAGGACCGGGCCGTGTTTCCTTCTGTTGTACGCAAGGTCACTATGAGTGGGAACCAACTGGACAGCACCTACCAACAACGACAACATGATCTCAGATAACTGTGCTTTTCAAAGTTTTCTGCTAGGTTTTTATAATTTTTCTGCCCCTTCCTATTCTGTTTGTTATTTCTTACTGCTGTCAGCTTTCCTACCTGATCCTCATCAGGTTCTTTATTTCTAAGCTGTTGTCAGCTGGGAAATCAGATAAGCAAGTGTCTCAGAGAATACCAGTTGCCTATCAAAGACATGGCACTGCCTCCCCTCTCTAATTAACTGTGATTTTTCACTGGGCATACTATTGCCCAATTTAAGAAAACAAAAACAAACAAACAGACAAAAAACTACACTACCCAGCTTCCCTTGTGGCTAGCTATGGCCATGAACGGATTTCTGGCCAGTGAGCTATAGGCAAAAGTACTGTGTGAGACTTCTGGGAAATCTCCTTAAAAGGGAAAGGGCTTGCTCTTCTTCCTTTCTGACTTCAATCTGCTGCTTAAAATTAGAGTTCCAGCAGCCACCCTGGACACAGGCATGCTGGTCACACCCTATGAATAAAAGAATAGGAAGCTAGCAGGAATCTGAATCCTGATGATCATGCAGCTACCATACCCGCTCTGGACAGACTATCTAACTATGCTTATGATTTTGTTTACATTGGTTGACTGAGCCATGTCTAACCTAGCATCACAAGCTTCCTAGAAGCATGTGTACAATTTTTACTCAAAGCGAATTTGAGTAAAAAATAAACAACCGACACATTCAATTCATTTTAGGGGAAGAATTTTGTTGTTAGTGCTTTTAACTCAGAGCCTTTTTCTGTTTTCCTTATGGTTCCTGGTTGTGCTCTAGATACATCAAGTTGTTAAACAGGTGACCCCTTCCCCATTCCCCAGAGAAAGTGCTAAGTCTATGTGTGAACACATGTGAGATGTAGTGAAAGAGTACTGAGAATAATGACCTTGTGAAGCTTGTGGAATCACTCACTATTTGAAGTCATAGCCTGTATTATAAACACATACACACACACACACACACACACACACACACACAGACACACACACACAGGTTATGAAAATGGTCACTTTTATTATTATCATCATAATTAACAATTTGAAATCTTAGATTATCAGTATTTATATCAAACACTAAATGCACTTCGAGGAGTCCCTGGGTGCTGCAGACGGTTAATGTGCTCGGCTGCTAACCAATAGGTTGATGGTTCAAGTCCACCCAGAAATGCCTCTGAAGAAAGGCCTGGAGATCTACTTCTGAAAAATCAGCTATTGAAAACAGTATGGAGCACAGTTCTACTCTGACACACATGGGGTCTCCATGAGTCAGAATCAACTTGAAGGCCACTGTTTGTTAAGTGTACTTTGACACATATCCTCAGCTGGACTCCATCTGTAATTTCTTTCAAGGAATTGTGAAAAGGGCCACTTGGAATGATTATTATATTGCCACAATATGGCTTCTGTGGCTATTTAGCTTGACAGGGAACAACTTTACTTTAGAAAAAGGAGAAATTTATGAATTTCTTAAAAGTATACAGAACCACTTGACTATTGAGTCTATTACCTCCTTTACCCAAAAAATAAATGTGCTAGGGTAACTTAGCAATCACTCTTACAGCCACCAAAACTTATAAAACAGAATTAGGTTGGAAGGAAACATTGATAATGTTCAGAGTTAATTCCAGGCGAGCCATTTTAAAGGATTCCTCCCAACTTCTATCTCATACTCAACCCTTATCATCTAATCACCTAAACAGTCTCAGTGGGAGAGAGAATTGGGTAAATTTAATATGCAAAAGTGTTTCACCCAGTTTTCTTAATGCTCTACCCCATTCAACATATATAAATATACATACGTGAATATGTACTGTCCGAGTGTATAATACATGTACACATGAACGTGTGTATATGTATGCTAGAATTCCACGTACAGTCAATTATAAACATAGAAAATAAAAGGTAAGGAAAAGCAGTATTTTCCAAAGCCTTTAAGTGTAAGCTGGTAAAGGAAGAGAGGGGCAGCAAAAGATCAATGATCTGAACACCCTGTAGAAAAAGAGATGGGCAAGAAGTAAAGAAAGAAAGAGGGGGTGGCGAGAAGCAGGAATGAATGAGGAAAGAAAGAGCCTGAGCAGCGAGGGAGGCAGGAGGCAGCCCCCGGCCGGCTGCTGCTGCTGGAAGCCAGACAAAAGAGAACAGATTTCAGCAGCAGGGAGCTCTAATCTGTCAGCAGCATTTCCTTCATGTGTGACCAGCCAGCCCAGCTTGGGGACTCGTGCCAGTCTGGGCGAGCTAACCCCACCGGGCCCTCCCAGAAGAGGATGTGCCACCAATAAAACCCAACAGAATCCTGAAAGTCCAGGGAAGGTGCCTACGCCCCAGCTCCTAGCCCCACCCCATTCCTGGGCCTCTGCATGTGCCCTGTCTGCAGCGCTGGTTCAGATCCCTTAGCCACTACTGAAGGTCAGGCAGCCTGAACACCTCGTCTCTCCCAAATCCTGCCAGCCAGGTCCTGAAGGAGTCTTTCCGGAAGACGTTCACCTATGCATCCCCGACAGCCCATAGGAGAGAAAAGACTGAAAGCATCACCCGTTTAAAATGCATAAGGTTTGCCCAGATGCTAAAGCCTCACAACAATCTCTGGCCTCAAGAAGCTCATGTTAGCTAAGTGACCTTGGCTGGCTGCAGTCCAGCCCTCTCTCAGGCTTCCAGCCCATGCCTGTAACCATAAATGACAGCACTCTAGTTTTCTGGCAACTCGCCCCCATCCTTACCCCCACCCAGTCAGCCTTTCTCCTCTGGTGGGAAGAGAGCAGATGGAGAAATGACTCCCACTCAATTCCTAAATAATACCAGCTTCAATTCCCATTAACTGTGAATTTGCACCCTTGTCTGGATAAGAACCAAAGGGGAAAAAGTCACGGGGATGTTGCCAGACCATGGTAAAGGTTAACAGAACACCCTGGCAGCCTGCCAGCCCTTCCAAGGACACCAGGGAGCGGTTAAGAGGCAGCATGCTCTAGTGAAGGCCATCCTGTGGTCAGCACACCCAGGCTCTGAGCCTGCCCAGCCTTGAGTCAGCTAAGTGACTTCTCTGAGATAGTGTTTTCACATCTATAAAATCCATTCATCATTCTGTCCATCTATTCATTAAGAAGACATGTATTGAAGCAGCTGGATTAGATGGGCACCACAGTCTCTTCCAACTTTAAAATGCTCTGATACTAGGGGAGGCGAAGCTCTCTTTAAAGCATCAGTGATGGGCAGTGGTGGTTCAGTGGTACGATTCTAACCTGCCACGCAGGGGACCCAGGTTCAATTCCTGGCCAATGCACCTCATGTGCAGCCACCACCCATCTGTCCCTGGAGGCTTGTGTATTGCTCTAATGCTGAGCAGGTTTCAGGAGAGCTTCTATATGAAGATGGAATAAGAAGAAAGGGCTGGCAATCTATTTCTAAAAATCAGCCAATGAAAATGCTGTGAATCACAATGGTCTGATCTGCAAGTGATCCTAGGGACGGCAAAGGAGCAGGCAGCACTTCGTTCCATTGTGCACGGGATCGCCATGAATTGAGGGCTGCTTCAATGGTAGCTAATAACAACAACACTGGTCTCTTCCAAGTCTGAAATGCTCTGATGCTATGGGAGGCTGAGCTTTCTTTAAAGCATGATGAACGGGCAGTACAGTGAGCAGCTGAAGTCCAGGCCACAGAGGCAGATCCAGGTCAGATCCTGGCATTCCATGGCCTGAGCTGGGGGGCCCTGGGCCACGGGCTTCTTAAAAACATATAAAATGGGGATAATAATTCCTGTCTTTTCATCCATGCTTTTAGCTGATAAATATTTATCAAGTGCCTACAATGTATCAGGCAGTGTACTGGGAATACCATGGTTAAAAAACCCTGCCCTCATGGAGCTTGAATTCAACCAGTAGGAGACAGAAAACAAAATATTTAAAAGTGAAATACATACAATAGGTCAGTTAAGTGCCCTGGAGAAAAGAAAAGCAGGAGAGAGGACTGGGGAGTGCTCGGGCGGGTGGGCAGTGCAAGTTGCCCTGTTAAACAGGGCAGTCAGGGAAGGCATCCCTGAGGACATTTACATTAGAATTTTTGCAAGGACTGAATTAGACGACCTGCACCATGACTAGCCTGCAGTAAGTATGCAGAAAGGCAACTAGCATTCGAGGTGATACTTCCTAAGCCTGGCTGACAACTGGGGCTGCGCTGTTGTACATACCTTGGGACCCTCTTGTTGTTGTTGGGTGCCACTGAGTTGATTCTGACTCATAGTGACCCCATGTGACAGAGTAGAACTGCCTCATAGGATTTTCTTGGCTGTAATCTTTTTGGGAACAGATTGCCAGGTCTTTCTCCCGCACAGCCGCTGGGTGGGTTCGAACCACAAATCTTTCAGTTAACAGCCCAGCGTTTCACCTTTGCATCACCAGGGCTCCTGACACTGTTCTGAACCGGTGCCATTCCCACCAACCCACATCCCAAGGCAGAATCTGTGACTCAGAATGAGACCTGTCTGTCTGCTTTTTCCAGTAAGACCCATTGCCTTTCTCTGCTCCTGCTTCTTTCCTCTTCAGGAACATCCTACTCCTTTCCATAGACAATGTTCCATCTATATCTTCTCCTCTAGCACAGATATGCATCCTCCCCACTCCCCAGAGACACTGGTCCTCAGGGAAATAGAACTCTTTCCCACTCGCTCCCCCTTTATCCCCTGCCTACTCCCCCCCAGTCACGGATGTTTAAAGGAGGAAAAAGAGGAAGAGGAAGATAAAAGAAGGAGAGGAAGCGCATAGGAAAAGGGGAGAAGAGAAAGAAGACACAGCCAACATATCACGGATAAATTTTGAATCTTCCAAGTCAGTTATAGAATCAGACCGCGATTAAGGAAAGAATCAAATAGGGGTCTCAATGTTAAACATTTGAGAATGCCTTGCCCAGATGTGGGTTAAAGAGAAGAAGCAAAGATCCTTTACTGAAATGACCATCTTTATAACTGAAATGAAGAATGCAAAAAACTAAAGAAAAGCAGAAGAGTTTGAACAATCTTCACATTCAATCATACCTGAATTGCAATAAGCACTGAATATCTTTTAGGATAGTTCCTAGATTCTTCAGTTATTTTTCCCGATTTCTGTACCCGTCTACACCACTGAGCAGATACAGTGTCTCCTCCTATATATAGGTGTTTCTTGCTGTACTAAACATTTCATGGAAAAGGGTAGCTTTCCTTAGATTCAACTGGACATCTTTAATAAGGCGAAGGACTACTAATTTCACTTATAACTAGGCATTCCTGTAACCTTTTGACTGGTTCCCATGTAAATTACATTAAGTTAAGTGAACCTATAATACATATTTTCCTTACCATAAATCTGCCTATGCTTAGCACTCAATGAACATTTAATAATAACTAAAAGATAGGTAAAGACCAAGCAGCTCTGGCCCACAGTGTCCGAAAACTAATGGATTCAACTGCCCATTTATTTCTTAACCTCTCAGCACTTTCCAGGCCAAAAGAGTCAAGTGGGCTTCCCATGGGAAAAATCCAGCTAATACAGTAGCTCCATGGATGGGGAAGCTCCCTCAAGGTTGTAGGAAGATCATGTTCATCACAGCCCTTTTCAGAAGAACCTCACAAAGCATCTTTCTTCACACGAGTTATTCAAAGCCACTATTCCTCATCCCTCAAAGGCCGGGCCAGGAGGAAGATTCTAGCCTCTTGAGATGGCAACCTTCACTGGGAAGAATGAATTTGAGGGGTGCAAACACATGTTGAGTAGGAAAACTAAGGACAACCGGGATAAACAATTAGGCAAGATTCATAAAAGGTCTGCTATATTAAGAGCTATCTCAAATAGCATCTGTCCTTTCTACAAGTTCCACAAGTAGCTCCGTATGAATGAGCACCGGGTTCTCCGGCCATAAAGAGAGCCGAGAGGTGTCTGGCATGTGTGCCACCATCTGAGTGACAGAAACAGACTGACAGAATAGCAGAGAGCATATTAAGAAGGAAAATAACCATTAACTGCTCCCCAGAGAAGCGATGAAGGAAAAAAATACAGACATGCATCTACTAAACCAAAAAACCAAACCCACTGCCCTCGGGTGGATCCTGACTCATAGCAACCTGTAGGACAGGGCAGAACTGCCTCATGGAGTTTCCAAGGCTGCAGTCTCTACAGAAGCAGACTGCCACAACCTTCTCCTGCTGAGTGGCTGGTGGGTTGGAACTGCTCACCTTTTGGTTAGCAGCTGAGTGCTTTAACCACTGTACCACTTCTTCCCCAGCTCAGGAAGACAGAGAAGCGCTTAGATAACTGGCCTAATCACTTTCTAAATATTTTCAGATTAACTGGTACCAAAAGGTTTTTGGGCTTTGCTCAGAACTAAGCAGATCCTTCACTTAGAGAATAGATGGCATAAGACATTTCTTCAACTCTTTTAATCAAATAAAGTTCCCAGTTGGAAGAAAACTCATAGCACGTCTTGGGCTGTAGTATAGGGCATTAAACAACATTTGCTAATAAGGCATAAATGAATGTTACAAAGTACCAGTAGAAAATTAATTCTTATTAGTGGACAAAGTAGGGTTGCCAGATTTAGCAAATAAAAATACAGGAGCCCACTTAAATTTGAATTTCAGATAAACAACAAATATTATTTTACTATAAGTATGGCCCATGCAATATTTGGGACAGACTTCTACTAAAATATTTGTTGTTTATCTGAAATTCATCAAGTCTATAGCTGGCAAAGCTACAAAGAGTTAAGAAGCTAGCTACCAGTAAGGAATTTGGATTGACACCTGATAGATAATGTTCATTTATTTGATAGTGAACTGAAATAGTGTACTCTAAGGATCCTCTCTGAGAATGTCTTTCATGTCATTAAAAAAAAAAAAAAATCTAGCATGGCCTTTGTGCAAGGATGACATGCCAATTTTGAAACATTCCATATTTTTCCTGTGTATATTGTCAACAACAATAACAAAAAAGAAAATTAATTATGAAAACATTTTTTAAAAATCTTCCTTTGGTAACCAGCAGGTAAATTACTCCAAACAGGTGCCTCTCTTTGGGATTCAGGGATACCATATACTCTCTTGTCCAACAAGTTGCCTACATCTTGCCTTATGGACTTCCTCCAAATGGAAAGAAAGTCATGGTCTGGCCAGTTATAAAGGAGAGCTTTACCTCCCCTTACAATGTTTCTGGAGAGGACAGGGCCTGTTAACGCTACTAGGTTTCCAGAAAGTGAGAGGAGGAGCTACTTTGCTAACTCTATATTCCTGGAGTCCTCCTGAGGCTAAGTCACTCCTAGACCCCTCCTGAGGAGCCTTCCTCCCTGCTGCTGTTGCTGCAGGATGAGCCACAGGCCAAAGGAAAAGTCATCCTCATAAAACAACCAATCACTTGCAGTCATTTTATTTCCAAAGATTTCCTGCTGTGGCTAAATGGTGTGGCTGCTTGGTTTGTTATTTAAAACAGTGACCCTATTGAGACCAGATCACTGAAGAGGGAAGAATGATTTCAGACTCGGATAAGTAGGAGGAGCTCAGACTGAGTGTACCTAATTGAATTTCACTGATGTTTCTCAAGTGCTGTGCCTGCGGGTCATACGTCAGACATGGGGATAACTCTTTATGGTCCCAATTAGTCAACCCAGATCCTTTCTGGGTCCTGACAGAAAATATATTAAAATATTCCCAAGAGAGGCTAGGGACTGGTTTCAAGAACCACGAAAAGCTGCATTTGGGAGGAAGGGAAGGAAAAGACAACGGAGATGTGCCAGAAATGCAGGTATACAGACAGAGAAGACATTCAGGAGAAGATATCCAAAAGGCAGTTAGATATGGAACCCAAGAAAGTCAGACACTGGGGCAGGAGAGAAAGTTCACAGAGGAACTCTCTTAGTGGAGAATAAGTCTGGTAAATCTGAAGACGATCCTCAAGAAGTATGTTCAGTGGTTAAGAGCTCGGCTGCTAACTAAAAGGTCAGCAGTTCGAGTCCACCAGCTGCTCCTTGGAAACCCCATAGAGCAGTTCCACTCTATCTATCCTACAGGCTCGCTATGAGTCAGAATCAACTCGATGGCAACAGGTTTGGTTTGGATTTTATGTTTGGGCAGAGAGTCTACCCTGAACAAGCACAAGAGGGAAATCAAATGAAGCAGAACCCTCTCTGCTCTATAGTGGTGCTGAGCAATTTATGAATAATCTGTATTGTGTAATCCTTGTTCCTTTTAGGACTGCTACACTTGAGAAGATGGGGGTGGGCATAGGTGACCATCTTGACAATAACCTCTAAGGAAGGGAGTACAGAGGATTTAGGAGGGCTACCTTCCTCAGTGGCCACACAAAATCCTCTCAGAC
>NW_004444120.1:2650253-2672244 GCF_000243295.1 Trichechus manatus latirostris
AAGACAGAATTTGGTACCAAGAGAATGGGGTGCTGCTCTAAAAGATACCGAAAATGTGGAAGGAGTTTTGAAACTGTGAATGGATAGAAGCTGGCAGAGTTTTAAAGTACCTAAAAATAAAAGCCTAGATTGCCTTGAAGAGACTGTTGGTGGAATCATGAACATCAGACAATTCTGGTGAGGACTCAGAAGGAAGTGAGGAGAGCTGTTACACTGGAGATGTCACAGACGGCGAGAAATAGGAGCAGAAACACAGTAGCAGCAGAACCAGGAGACCAGCCCCATGCAATACTGGAGCCAACCTATGGAGCAAGAGAGCTGAGTGCCTTCTGGCTGAAGTTTACTGGTAGAGGGGTACCTCTGGGCACTTATTGGTGGAGCTACGCTTGCGGACCCACAGAGCAAAACAGTTGAGTGCCTTCCAGCTGACATTCAGTGGCAGAGTCGAGTTCCTCCAGGCACTTATCAGTGGAGCTAAAGAGCTTTGGAACACTTGACTCAGCAGGGCAGACGCGGGTGGTAAGGCCCGAGGGACTGAGAGGCCAAGGAACTAGGAAGCAGAAGCTGAAGAACAAGAATAGAAGAAGCAGAGCTGCCTCCGTCTCAAAGGGTATGGCCACGACCTCTGGGGTCAAAGGGTGGAGTCACCACTCAGATGGACTAGGAGGATGGGGCTGCCCCAATTCGAGGGAGCAGAGTTGCCATTCCCATAGGCCTGGAAGGTGGAGCTGAAGTGCAGGGCTGAGGGTACTCCTCTCCAAATCTGGAGAGTGTGGTCTATACCTAGAGTCTAGAGGGCAGGGCCATTTCCTAAATGGTCTCAGAGAACAGAGGATTATTTTCAAGTCTTGAAGGCTAATGTAATGTGTTCTGCTGACTTGCTTGGTGCCTGTTATTCCTTCTTTCCCTCCAATTTCTCCCATATGTAACGGAAATGTCTAGCTTGTGCCTATTCTACCACTGTACTTTGGAAGCAGATAAGTTGTATTCTAGATTTCACAGATGAAGAGGAATTTTTGGATTTTGGACTTGGAGTTGAATTAAGACTTTTGCTATGATATGATGGGGTAAATATGTTTTACGTGTTTCAAGGACACAAATTTTTGGGGGTCAAAGGGTGGAATGTCATGGACTGAACTGTGTCCCCAAAAAATACATGTCAATTTGGCTAGGCCATGATTCCCAGTATTGTGTGATTATCCACCATTTTGTAATCTGATGTGATTTTTCTATGTGTGCTAAATCCTATCTCGATGATGTTAATGAGGCAGGATTAGAGGCAGTTATGTTAATGAGGCAGGACTCAATCTACAAGATCAGGCTGTGTCTTAAGTCAACCTCTTTTGAGATATAAAAGAGAGAAGCTAGCAGAGAGACAGGGGGACCTCATACCACCAAGAAACAAGAGCCAGCAGAATAGAGCATCCTTTGGACCTGGGGTCCCTGCACTGAGAAGCTCCTTGGCCAGAGGAAGACTGATGACAAGCACCTTCCTCCAGAGTCGACAGAGAGAGAAAGCCTTCCCCTGGAGCTGATACCCTGAATTTGGACGTGTAGCCTACTAGACTGTGAGAGAATAAATTTCTCTTTGTTAAAGCCATCCACTTGTGGTATTTCTGTTATAGCAGCACTAGATAACTAAGACAATTCGAATTCTAATGTAAAAGAAACCGAAATAGTAATATCTGTAGATTATTGGCTGTTCTGCCCAGAGAAGGTTTTAAAATAAATGGAGGTATTCTTGGGCTGTATTTATGGACTTTAAAGTAACAGTCACTTGGTTTCTTTTTGTTTGGTGGATGCTTTAGTCTCAATATTCCTTCATTGTTAGTTTTGGTTTTAATTAGTATTTGTAAATTAGCTACAAATTTGTTAACTAGTATTTGTAAAATAATCTGAATCAGATTTGAATTTAACAGTAAAAAATGTTGGAGAAAACAAGAATCCATAGAACAGAATAAACAGTAATTTTTTAAGGGAACACTCTGCTATCTCACCGAGAGGAGCAAAACAAGAAAGTTCTTGTAGAATAGGTATGTACTGAGCAGCTCAGAGGACACCATTCACTCATCTCAAGTACCTTCCATGTACCATACATTGCGTTAGGAATAGGAGGTATGGAAATGAGTAAGACAAAAAGGAAAGGTCATTGTTTTCACAGAACTTACAAGGAAGAGAGATAATAAAGCACATAATTACAACAAAGTGTGGTTTTATTGGAAAAGTACAAGATGGAATGAACGCACATCACAGGGTGATGTTAGTTCTGGGCTCAGGAAAGACTTCCCAGTGGAAGCAATGCCAAGACTGAAGTTGAGGGATGAATAGAATGAGGTGGGTAAAGGAGACTGTATGTATGTTTGGTGGGCAAGGGGGTGAGAATGTGTTCACCCCTCAGAGGAAAGACTTGGAAGTAAAAGAGAACATGATATCTTCAAAGAACTAAATTAAATTTAGCATTGCAGGTGCGCAGTATTCCAGGAAGAGAACGGCATAAGATAATGCTGGGAAGACAGGGAGGCCCCATGCTGTGGAAGACTTTATAAACCATATTAAGGAGATTGGACTTTATTACAGGAGCAATGAAAAGCCACTGAAAGGTATTAAGCAGGAGAGTGATGAAATCACTTTTTCATTTTAGATCACTGTGCCTGCAATGGAGACTGCAGAGAAACAGAACTTAGAGGACGAAGATAATTCAGGACTCCCTGCAGTAACCCATGTAAGAAGAGACAGACTGGGATGGGGAGGGTGAGATGAAACCAGTGAAAGCACTCCGGAGGTACTGGGGGACTGAAAGCCACCGAAAATGGTATGATTGGCTATGAGGGGTCAGACACAGGGAGTCAAGCACACCATGGAATTATTTTATTTGGGGCAACTTAGTAATAGATTGTGTCCTTTACAGAAGTGCAAATTTGGCTAGTAGGGAGTAGAAGGGCAATGGGAGAGGAGACAAGCAGTTCAACTTCAGATATGGTGAGTTTGAAGTGCCTATGGCACGCAAAGGAACATATCCAGTCACAGTTAGAGATACAGATTGAGGCTTTAGGTAGAGGTTCGGGAAAGAGATGTTGATCTGGGGAATATACAGACGTTAACTGGATCCTTGGCAATGGAGAAGAGAAGAGGGTCTAGGGAAGAACACTGAGAGGCACCAGTATTTACGGGATGGGTAGAGGAAGACTGAGAAGAAACTACCAGAGAGATAGGAGGAAAACCAAGATAGTTTGTCCCAAAAAAGGGTTAACAACTAAGAATGAAGGAAAAGCAGAAAGTTCTAGGTGTGATAATATTAGGATTGGATGACAGATACAGCTACTGAAAACATTAAGTCCAGTTTCAGATTCAACCCTAAAGGAGCTTAGCCTAAAGGCTATATCCAACTCCCTTTTAGAAGTTAAACAAGAATACGTAGGAAACCATTCAACCTCCACTACATGTACTTTAATCGTCCCAGAGTACACTTTTTAATGTTTTATTCTTTAGTTGGATGGTGGTTAGCTGAGTATGCATTATATTTTTCAGAATATCTTTCGGTACATCTGATCTAGTTCATAGTAAATTTTAAATAGATGTCCAAAACATTGTTGAATGAAAGAATGGCAGGTTATTGAACAGCATGCGTAGTTATATTTACATCTTGTAGATCTATATCCAAATATGTATATGTGCACAAAGAGATGTCTGGAAGGATGTTCACTAATTATTTCAACGATGATTATTTCTGGTAGTCAGATTTAGAGTGAGTTTTACTTTCTTCTTTATGCTCTTCTGTATTGTTTGAATTTTTACAATGTGCATACATACAAGGTTTATACAAATAATAAAACCACAGAAGCCAAGTATAAAATCATTGACCCCACAAAGTCACATTATACCCCCTGGAGGATGTGCTGCAGTTATGGTTGGGTTATATGAGGTGGGCGAGGTCAAAGGAGCAGATTCTATCCTTATCTTTGTTTTGCTAAACAAACCATGAAAACTACCTCCACTGCTTAAAAGAGCAAGGGAGCAAAAGAGAGAGGAAGAATAGATTCTGAGATAAAACCAAGTCTATTCCTTTAAGGAAAGAATACTTTTCATATACCTGCAGACGCATGTAACCTGTTCTCCATTCCCTAACAAAACAGTAGCATTCCACAGATTAAATGGATTTGTTCTCCTTTACTTCAAAGTCTACTACATCTTTCATAATGATCAAGTACTTAGTGGTCTGAGAGGCCCGGGTTCAATCCAAGCTGAACTATTTACTTGCAGTATGACTTTGGACTTACCCCTCCATAGCCTTATTCTCTTATATGGTAAAATGAAAACAAATTTCAAAACCTGCCTAATAGAATTGTTGTTTTGAGGATTAAATAAGGTCAAACATGCAAAACAGTAACACATAGGACATGGTAAATGCTCAATAAGTAGAAGTTGCTTTCATTATTGTTTTTCTTAGACCAGGAGTACAACACAGCAAGGTTTGCATCTGAAACACTCCCACCATCATTGTTACCAATTGCAATCCCAGAAGCCAGCCTTCAACTCGCTGCCATCTTGAAGGGCTCTTCCCAGTTTCTAAACCTCCAACCCCAATCTGAAGACCTCCTCTGACCTTCACCATCTATGTGCCCTCTGCTCCACACTCACCTATTTAGCATATTGGACTGGTAGATTCTCTTCTCATGGGTATTGTAACAACTGCTCTTGGGTTCAGGGATGAAGCTGTGTTCGGAGAGCATGTCAGAAGCAGCGGTGGTGATTATGGCAATTCCATCCCTCACTCTGGCAGGGAGGCCATAGTCCCACTCATCATATGATACAGAGATAAGCCCAGTGGGGAACTCCGAGGGCACTGTGTCTGTATCCCCTGCCACCAGACTAGGCACAATCCACGTGTAGCCATAGCCAGTCAGCCCTACTGAGTTCGCCACTTCGAAGATGTAGGTGGCTTCTTCCTTAGTACAATAAAGGAGAATGATGGGGCTTTGGAGTTTCTTGAGCTGGTTCTGGATCTTAGAATCTCCATCATCCAGGGACATATCCAGCAGGAGAACTTCCTCTAACTCCCAGCCCACGAAGCTATTCTCGATGGTGCTGCGAATCTTGTTTACAAAGTCCTGGTAGCCAGGGAAGTAGGTGGTGACAATAGAAAAGATGTACCAGTCATACTCCTCCATGATGTTGAGCATTACAGAAGCTTGCTGTTCAATTGATGGGCCAAACTGGAAGAACATGGAGGATTCATCCTAGAACAGTACAAGTTTAAAAACAAAAACCAAAAAAATAAAAAATAAAAAAACAAAGAGAGAGAGAGAGAAAAAGAGAAAAATCAAACCAAAGATGGTAAGGGACTGTTTTGGACCAAATGGAAACAAACGTTTACATTCATTATTAACTGTTTTATATAATGCCATTAAGATCAATTATGTTTGAATTGCAAACATTGTAATAATACCTTCATTCTTAACACTAACTCCTAAACTACAGAGACAATTAACATAGGTTTGAAACCTCCTATCTGATTTCTTGGGGGCATTGGTGGTTCGGTGGTAGAATTCTTGCCTTCAGTGTGGGGGAAAAATCAAACCAAACCTGTGGAGGTGGAGTCCGACCTCCTATAGCAACCCTATAGGACAGAGCAGAACTGCCCCCGCAGGGTTTCCAAGGCTGTAATCTTCGTGGAAGTAGCCTGCGGCATCTTTCTCCCAAGGAACAGCTGGTGGGTTCAAATTGCTGACCTTTCAGTTAGCAGCCGAGTACTCATCCACTGTGCCATCAGGGCTCAAGGCGTGAGACCTGGATTCAATTCCCAGTCAATGCACCCACCTCATGCTCAGCTACCAACTGTCTGTCAGGGGAGGCTTGTGTGTTGCTGTGATACAGAATAGGTTTCAGTGAAATTTCCAGAGTAAGACGGTTTAGGTAGAAAGGCCTGGTGATCTACTTCTGAAAATCAGCCAACAAAAACTCTATGGATCACGATGGTCTGATCCACAACCAATCACGGGGATGGCGCAGGACCAGGCAGTGTTTCACTCCATCGTGCACGGGGTCACCGCGAGTTGGGGGCTACCTCAAAGGCAGCTAACAACCACAACAACATCTGAATTCTTGGGACCACTGCCAGGGCCTGGGGCAGCATTAAAAAATCAAATCTGATAATATTTCTACAGCAAAACATATGAAGAGTCACATAAAGTGGGATAAAGACTCTAAATGGTCTCGTGTCAGTTCAGGTCAGGTTTTGGGGTCAAATGAGTTACACACACACACACACACACACACACTTCCATCTTTTAAGCCTTTTGGACTTCTCAGTTGTGGATGATTATCACTCACCCACAAAGTGAATACTCCAAAATGTCATCAATGTACCCTTAAGCCAACCTATGGAGGCAGAGTAGGTGCACTCGCCCAGCAGGTGGGCGGTACTCGGGTATGGATATCCGTGTAAGATTGGCTCAGTATGTTGTCTATGAAGATATAAATATTAAATGTATAGCACATGTAGTTTGCTCTATAATTTCTACTCTGATAATGAGATATACAAGTTAGAGTTAGACTGAAACAGTGTATTTAGGCTACAAGTTAAAATGCCTTATATTCAAGATCAGTATGATTTTAGAACAACATACAGAAAATTGTTCTTTCTCTTACCTATATAATGCTACAGGCTCGGTCTGGCTTGTGTATGATGCACCCTTCTGTCAATTCTAAGCATCTTAAGTTTTCTCCTCCTTTGAAGGAGAAGCCATTTTAAAGTCTCCCAGTTTGGGCTGTATTTCACCTGCTGTTCTGAGCTGTCAAGCCCTGCATTTTATCTCCTCCACCTTATAGCTAGAAGAATCTGCAACCACAAAATGAAGACCCCCTCAGCCTCGTCCTTCTCTTCAGTCCATGGTCTCCTGACTTCCTCGTGAGCCATGGTATCTCTTTTCTGGGTCACTGCCCCCTATCTTCTCTCTGATGGTTCATCTCCATCTTGTAACAACCAAAGCTAACAAAATTGTCTTAGTCTTTCTCAAAGGGGCAGTCTAGAGCTTCAAAGCATAGTTACAAGAGACTAAGCCTTAAAAAATATATACACAATGATTTCTTAGTTCAAGATATACTGTTGTACAGCTGAGAAATTGCTGACTATTTCTTGGGCACCCAGTATTAAAAAAATAGAGGTTGGAAAATATTCAGCTGGTATCCAAAGACCTTGATTCAGCAATGAAACCAGCCAACCCCTTGGCTCTGCCACAGCTTTGTTCACTTTGCACGGCTTGAAATTTTCACATCTCCCACAAGCTACCCAGAATGAAAGAGTAGATGCTTGGGCATTTGGGGGTGATTCTTCCTGCTACAGGCAAAATTGTGCTTATCATGGTTCCCTCCCCTGGACTCAAACATACAATCAAAGAGGAAACCTTATAGGACACGGAATTCAGAAGAGTAGGGAGAGTGGGTGTGGGGTTTACAATTAACTTTATCCAAAGAATTTGGTCTTTGTACTTAGTTCCTGAGAGACTAACCTCTAAAACCTTGGAATTTCCTCAGTGATTGAAGTGTCTTTGTTTTGTATGAGGGCTGCAGATATGACGGCTTACACTAATGAGGTGACTCTTGGGTAAGGGCTGACCAGGCCAGAAAGTCTCAACACTGTGTATCAGCCAGACCTCAGGGGAAGAGGGCTAGAGCTTGAGTTCTACCATGTGGGCAGTGATTCAATCAGTTGTGCCTACTTAATGAGGCCTCGATAAAGGTTCTGGACATGGAAGCTCTATGATCTTCCTGGTTGGTGAGAGACATCCATGCACATAGGAGGGAAGCATGTCCCTTTTTGAGACGTGGAAGCGCCACGCTGGGAACCCGCCCACACCTCATCTATGTGTCTCTTCATTTATATCCTTTCTGCTGTAATAAAACTGTAGTTCTAAGTATGCACATTCTTGAGTTCTGTGAGTTATTCGAGTCAATTATGGAACCCAAGGAAGTCCTGGGAGCTAGCAGGTCAGAAGTAAGGGGTACTAGGGACACATGAGCTTATAACTGGCATCCTGAGGGAGCAGAGAGAACCCCCGGATTTGTAGCCAGCAGCCAGAATGAGGCACCGTGGGGACTCCCAAGCTTGTGGCTGGTGTCTGAAGTCTTGAGCAGACTCACCAATCTGGATGACTGTGCCCTTTAACTTTTGAGCTCTGACCTAGTTCTGGGTGTTAGGGTCAGAGGAAGAAGTACTGAATCTGCAGCTGGTACCACAAATGGAATTGAACTGAATCGAATAGAACTGACCCAATTCAGCAAGGCACCAGCAATGGCTGGGTAGAGGAATGAGAAGTAATTCTATCACATGTGTCCTTTCCAAACCATGTTCAGACACCTCTCAGACTTCTCCTACAAATACTGTTCTTAAGGCTAAGCTGACCTTGTCCTTCGGTTATACAATATAGTGGGAACCCAGGACAACAAAGTTTAATTATTCAAAGACTTGTCAGGGACCCACAAAGAACCATAACAGGAAAGGAAAGCCAGTGATAGAACAATCCACCCAAAATGGCTATCACTTTAAAGAAATATCCATTTGTTTTTCTTGTTATCCTTAGAGTTAAAGGGGATTCTTGGGACTCTCAAATAAGATATTTATTTTCACCTGAGTGTCCACAAGCCCAGTAGATACTGTACAGTGACAAAAGCTTTCAAATATACCTTAAGATGTCCAGGCTTTTGCAGTTATTTGATCAACGTCTGTCTCTCATATATGACTAGTAGCTCCTTCGGAGCAGGACTATATACACCCTTACACCCCTAGTGCCCAGCACGGCATCTGACACAAGTAGACCCTCCATAAATACTTGTTAAATGAATGAATTTGCACACTCATTCTTCTTACTTCCCATGAAAAAGAAGAATCTGAAATGGCTTTCTCAGGTTTTTGAGGTCTTTTTTAAAGCATAAGAACTTGTATCTCGCAACAATTTGGGAGGCAGGTGGCACAATGGTTAAGGAGCACAAATTCCAGTGAGACTCCGGGGTCTTGAATACTGATCCTACTATATATTACACTGTGAGTCTTAGGCCAGCCACCTTAACCTCTGTATAAGTCCCTGGGTGGTACAAATGGTTAAGGCACTCCTCTGCTATCAGAAAGGTTGGAGGTTCAAGTCCACCCAGAGGTGCCACAGACGAAAGGCCTGGATATCTACTCCAACATGGGAAAAAAAAATGCCAGCCATTGAAAATCCTATGAAGCATAGTTTCTACTCTGACACACAAGGGGGTCATCTCAACTCTGGCTCAACTCAGTGGGAACAAGTTTATTGGTTTTATGGTCAGTTTCCTTATTTGCAAAATGAGAACTGTGATAGCAACTATACTTGATTGTTAGGACAACTTAATGAGATTACATATGTAAAGTGTGACCTGCACTATCCAATATGGTATCCACCATGAGCCTCATGCGGCTATTGAGCACTGGAAATACAGCTCATCCAAACTGAGATGGGTCTTAAATAAAATACACCCTGGATTTTGAATACTTAATGTGAAAAAAATGAATATAAACATCATATCAACTATCGTCGTACATTAATCACACGCTGAAATGAGAATATGTCGTATATATTGGGTCAAATAAAATACATTCTTAAAGTTTAAAAAAAGAAAAAGATGTACAGGCTTAGCATGAAAGGCATCCTGAGTGTAAACAAAGTATGTCTATCTGTTTCGTGATAAATAAGATGCATCTTGACTACATGCGAAGTTCCATGTACAGTTGAAAACACAACTGTCTCAAATACATAGTGAGAGATAGTCTTGAGAGAAAGCCTTTGGGGTCCATAGTAA
This sequence comes from Trichechus manatus latirostris, assembly GCF_000243295.1. Lineage (NCBI taxonomy): Eukaryota > Metazoa > Chordata > Mammalia > Sirenia > Trichechidae > Trichechus > Trichechus manatus. Next base: position 2,660,073 of record NW_004444120.1, read on the forward strand.
ATGAGTCCATGCTAACAAGATTTAATTTAAAAGAAAACCAATCTATTAAATATCAACCTGACCCTCCCCTCTCTTAGGCTTCTTTTAAAACTCTCCAGCAATTATAAATGAGCTTCTAAAAATCCTGCTAGATACTTTGCGAAGAAAACAGACTTACAGGAAAAATAAGAAAGGAGAAAAAGGATAGGGCTCCATCTAACCCCTACCCCATCCTTATCTTCTAATTCTATTGTCCTTCACAACCTCATCCTTTTTTTTTGATACCCCTGCCCCCATCAATGCCCAGTTCAACCATTATATCTGGCCAATCCTTCATAAAGTAAGGATGCCTTACAAGACCATTTTGTCTGGGACTCCAAGGAGAGCTTAATAAAACCAAACAAAAATCAAGGAAGAGTTACAGCTTGGGCAAATGTTTCCCAGTATAATGAGTGATCCAGTATTATTAATTTAGTTGACACATCAATCTGGTATACGGCAAACAGGAATGGGACAGCTCTTCTTCAACAAAGCTCTGGGCTAACTATAAGTTGCAACAGTGACACGCCTTGCAAGTTACAGCCACAGCCACAAATCAAAGAGCAATCTTCATGTGTGCATGAAGTGGAAAGGACTGATGGCTATGCATCCATCTTTGCAGGCACCCAGCATGCACCATGATCACCACAAGTAGTGTTATGTTCCAGGATGAAGGACAGGGATATAACTCAGTTTGTAGCTCACTATTCTTCCCCAGTTACATTTTTATCTCCTAATGTCATTATAAAATGTTGATGTGCAGGGGTCCTTGGAGCAGTCTCCTCCTCCAAGTGAAGATTCCCAGTCAGATTTATTGCATGGATGTGTTTCTTCAACTTGCCTTGAGAGCATCTTTAGAGCACTCCTGCATAAAGGGCCACCATGACTGAGATAAGCCATTAGCATGTAGAATTACAATTTTAAGGGGTAGAATTTTATATTAGTCCCCATCAGTCTAGAACCATTATGTTGGACCTCTATCACTTTTATGCTCATGGTGTTTATTTGCTGAATAAGAAGAAACAACAGGAGGTGCTTTTTCACCCCATTATCTGCTCAAAAACTAATTGCCGAAAGAATTAGTAGTGTAGGAGATTCTTCTTCTGCATCACCCAGATCCCCTACAGAAATAAAGGACAAAGTGCCCCAGCTGCTGACAGTGCCCTTGGCAGGTAGTCATCAGATATCAGCCCCTTTAGGGGACTGTCTTAGCTGAAGAGAGCCACCTCACCCAAATTCATGTCCCTTTCCCTGGGAAAACTGCACTGAATGACAGGTTGGCATGGGGGATGAAGACCTGGTCCTCTTGCCCTAACTCTGGACAGCTCTGAAGGGTCATTCTATCTTTAGAACTCCCCACAGGGTTGGCTGGACCTTCCATTGGAACTGCAGCACATCTGTACTCCTCTGCTCAATTCTGTCCAATCGTCCCGTTCTTTCCCTTTCACAAATGTTGATTTCAAGAGTACTCCCTAACAAACCTTCAGCACGCTCACCTCCGTCTCAGAGTCTAGTTCCCAGAAAACTCAGCCTGAAACTCTATTCATTTCCCCCTCTTCAAATAGAAAAGAGATGACTTAAAAGAGCACATGATAGCTATTTTCAAATACTCAAATGACTTCCATGGTAAAAAGATAAGTCTTTGCCTATTAGCTCCAAAGGAAAGAACTGGAACTGCTGGGTAGACATTTTAAAGGGCATTATTTGGCTCAATATAAGAAAGACATTTGCAATAATTATAGGTATTGAAAATGGATAGAACCTCAGAAGATAGTAAGCTCCCTGCACTATAAGCATTCAAACAGGAGCTGGATTATCATCTGACAAAAGGTTTCTTCTCAGCACTCTGACAGGAGAAATTCATTCTCACCTCTAAGACCTAGTTCAAATGTCAGCTCTTTGATGTATGTGGTTTTTTCTGCCATCTCCAGGTCAAGTTAGTTTCTCTCTCCCCTGAGCTTTCCTAATGTTTTATACATACCTGCCTCCTCCCACTAAAATGTAAGTTTCTCAAGGGTTGGGACTACACTTTACTCATCTGTGGATCCCTAGCTGGCATATAAAAGACATTTTTTTTAATGTTTGTTGTATTAATGTTATAAAGAAGATTCCTTTATTGGATGGGAAGTTAGCTGAAATGGTCTCATCTAGTTCCAAATTTCTATGTTGATGCTATATATCTACTTCATGGAAACTAAGTATGTCGGAAAAATTATACATAAACTGTACTTTTCTAAAATGTAGGCAGCAGAAAATGCTACCAGCCATTTATTTGCTCCCCTTTACTGCAAACTCCATGAAAACATCATTTATACTCACTTCCTCCAATTCCTCTTCTCCTACTGTCTCTTAAACCAACTCCATCCAATCAGACTTTTGGCCAAACTACTCTACTGAAACTCCTCTTATGAAAGGCAGTGGTGATCTTGATATTGCCAACTCCAATGTCAACATACAGTTATCCTCACCTACAAGCAGCATTTTACGTGACTGATCACTCACTCCTGGATATGCTTTCTTCCTTCAGTTTCTAGGGCTTCATATTCTCTTGACTCTCCTCCTACCTTACTGGCTGCTGTTTTTCTGTCTCTTTTGCTGGTTCCTCCTCTTCCTTCTGACCTTTTAAAGCTGGAGTGCCCCAGAGTCAGTCCCGGATCCTTATATATCTTCTCTGTCAACGTTCGTCTCCTGAGAGATCTCATGCAGTCTTTTGGTTTAAATCCCATTTATATGCCAATCACCCTTGCCTTTCTTTCTCTAAAACATCTAACATATATTCAACTGCATTTCTACTTGAATGACTTAGAAACATCTCCAACTTATGCAAAATTGAACTCAACTCAGTCTTGCCCATTTCAGTTAAAGGCAACTCTATCCCTCTATTTCCAATTATCTCTCTCTCTCTCTCTCACCCAATATATAATCAATCAGGAAATCTTGCTTGGCCTGACCTACAAAATATATCCAGAACTCAATCACTTATCATCTTTGTCTGAGCCATCATCGTCCTTCACCCAATCACTGTAAGAGCCTGCTAACTAATCTCCTTGCCTATGTCCTGGCCCTCTACAGTCTACACTAAACTCAGAAGCAGGAGTGGTTCTTTTAAAACTGAAATCAAAAGATGCTATTCTCCACCCCAAATCCTCAACGGCTTCCCAATTCACTAAAAAGAAAACGTCAAAGCCCTTGAATTGGACACCAATTGCCTCTCAGACCCCTTGTACTCATACTCTCACCCCCTCACTCTGCTCCATCAGCTCCGATCTTTCTTGAACATACTTGCATATTCCTTCCTCCAGGCCTTTGATCTGGCTATTGGAAACACTCTTCCTCTAGATATTCACTCACCTCTTGCAACTCTTTGCTAAAATCTCACCTTCTCAACAAAGTCAAACCTGACCTTCTAATGGCATACAGAAACCCACCCTCTCCTGCCACGTGCTAGTCTCTACCCTTAGCTGCTCCACTTTTTCTTTTTGCCATAGCATTTAACACCATCTAACAGACTACCTGATTTACTTATTTGGTATATTTATTATGATCTGACTGTCTCTCCTCAATTAGAATGTAAATACTATGTGGGCAGGGATAATTGCTCACTTGTTCATTGATGTTGTCCAGCACCTAGAATGAGGCCTGGCACAGAGTGGACTCTCAGCAAATATTTGTTAAATTAAACAATGGGGTAACTGGAAGGAAGGAGAGTCAGGAATCGGTGGAGGAAATGGAATATGTGTCCAATCACCTCCATATATAACTACCTCCTTAGCCATGACACCAGAACTGGATGGTGCCTGACGACCAATACTGAACAATTACATCAAGGATTTTATAGAAGAATCTGATCAAAAGGGGGGGAAAATCAGAACAAAATTTCACACTATTACCACTCTTATTCAATGTAAGTTCTAGCCAGAGCAAAAAGGCAAGAAAGGGAAATACAGGGTATCCAAATTGGAAAGGAAGAAGTAAAACTACCTCTACTCACAGGTAACATGATCCTATATGTAGAAAATCCCAAAGATTCCACAAGAAAGCTACTGGAACTAACAGAAAGATTCATCAAAGTGGCAAGATACAAGATCGACACACAAAAATCTGTTGGGTTCCTTTACACTAACAAGGAAAACTCCGAAAAGGAAACCAAGAAAATAATACCATTTACAATAGCCCCCAAAAGGATGAAACACCTAGGAATAAACCTAACCAGGGAATGAAAAGACTTATACAATGAAAACCATAAAACACTACTTCAAGAAGCTAAGAGACCTACATAAATGGGAGAAAAGTCCATGCTTATGGATTGGAAGACTTAACATTGTAAAAACGTTAAGCGATCTATAGATATAACGCCATCCTGATCCAAGTTCCAACATCATTCTTTACTGAAATGGAAAAACTAGTCAGCAACTTTACATGGAAAGGAAACAGGTCCCAAATAGCAAAAGCAATATTGAAGAAGAAGAACAAAGTAGGAGGCCTCATGCTTCCTGTTTTCAAAACACACTATACAGACACAGTAATCAAAACAGCCTGGTACTGGTACAATGACAGACACATAGACTAATGGAATAGAACTGAGAACCCAGAAGTAAATCCATCCATCTACAGGCAGCTGATTTTTGACAAGGGGTCACTCAATGGGGAAGAAACAGTCTCTTAAACAAACAGTGCCGGCAAAACTGGATATTCATTTGCAGAAAAATATAACAGGATCCATACCTCACACTATACACAAAAACTAACTAAAAATGGATCAAAGACCTAAAAGTTAAAGTTAAAACTATAAAGTTCCTGGAAGATAACATAGGGACAAAATTATGGGGCCTAATTTTCTTTAGAAATAGACTATCAAACACAATTACAAATGCATGAACAACCGAAGACAAATCAGATAACTGGGACCTCCTAAAATTAAATACTTATGTTCATCAAAAGACATCAAAAGAGTAAAAGGAGATCCTACAGAACAGGAAACAATCTTTGTGAATGACATATCTGATAAGGGTCTAATCTCTAAAACATACACAAAATTTCAACAAATCCAAAACAAAAAGACAGACAATCCAATTAAAAAATGGGCAAAGGACATGACCAGAGACTTCACCAGAGAGGACATTTGAGCAGCCAACAAATACATGAAAAGATGCTCCTAATCATTAGCCATTAGATAATTGCAGATCAAAATTACAATGAGATACCATCTCATCTCTGCAAAAATGGCAGTGATCAAAAAAAAAAGAAAGAAAGAAAGAACACATCAAATGCTGGCAAGGTTGTGGAACTCTGATCCACTGCTGGAGAGACTGTAAAATGGTACAACCACTATGGAAAATGGTATGGCACTTCCTAAAACAGAAATACCTTATGATCCAGCAATTTCACTCCTAGTTATATACCCTAGAGATCTACGAGCAGTGACATGAATAGACATATGCACATCTACGTTCATTACAGCATGATTCACAATAGCAAAAAGATGGAAACAACCTAAGTGCCCATCAACAGATGAATGGATGAACAAACTGTGGTACATACATACAGTGGAATACTACACAGCTATAAAGAATAAGGATGAGTTCTCGAAACAACATGGATGAATCAGGTGGATATTATGCTATGTGAAATAAGTCTATTAGAAAATATTGTGGATCTCACTTTTACAAAAAGAAAAGAACAAGTACACATACAGAAAACAACATTCTTTGGTGGTTATCAGGGATGGGAGGGGGAAGGGGAATCAATTTTTAGATAGTAGACACTTGCTATTTTTGGTGATGGTGAAGGCAATACAGAAGGCAGGTGAAGTCTGCACAACTTGACAAGGTAAATGATGACACTAAGAACACAAGAATAAGAGGCATTTTTGGTAAATGCTGTTAATATATACAGTTTTGCAATATCAACCAAAAAATATATTTGTGGTTACACAGGTAGATAAGTATGCATATATGCGTACAGGAAGGTATATATGCACACAGACATGTGCATGTATAGTGCATCTCTAGGTATGGCTATACACATGTTTGTGCTGCATATATATTCATATATATATAATAAAGCACAAAGAGGACACAGTTATGAATACCTCATAGACAGCCAAACTCCTCATGGGATTGGTTTACTGAGTTTGAAGGCTTAGGATCACAGTCTCATGGGATAATTCGGTCAATTGGTATAACATAGTTCATAAAGTTTATGTTCTACATCCTCATCTGGTGAGTAGCGTCTGGGGTCTTAAAAGCTTACGAGCAGCCATCTAAGATACAACTATTAGTCTCTATTTATCTTGGGAAAAAGAGAAAGAAGGAAACCAAAGACTCATTGAAGAAACTACTCTACAGGATTAACAGTCCACATGAACCATGGCCTCATCTATCCTGAGACCAGAAGAATTAGATGGTGCCCAGCTACCATTACCAACTGTTCTGACCAGGGACCCAATAGATGATCCTGGATAGAATGGGAGAAAAACACAGAATAAAACTCAAAATCCTAAAGGCCAGACTTACTGGACTGGTAGAGACCAGAGGAATCCCCGAGACTGTCACACTGAGACACCCTTTAAACCTGGAACTGAAAGCACTCCTGGAGGTCACCTTTCAGTTAAATAACAGAGTAGCTCATACCAGTGAGTACTATGCTCTTAAAAAAATAAAAATGAGGAAACGCTCGTGATCACTAGCCATTACAGAAATGCAAAGCAAAACTACAGTGAGATACCATCTCACCCTGACAATAGCAGCACAAATAAAAAAAATTAAAAAAAAACAGAAAATAACAAATGTTGGAGAGGTTGCAGGGAGATTGGAACTCTTATGCACTGCTGGTGGGAATGCAAAGTGGTACAACAATTTTGGAAATTGATATGATGCTTCCTTAAAAATCTAGAAAAAGAAATACCATATGATCCAGCAATCCCACTCCTAGAAATATATCCTAGAGAAATAAGAGCCATCATACAAATAGACATATGCACAAACCATGTTCATTGCAGCATTATTCACAATAGTAAAAGATGGAAATAACCTAACGGCCCATCAATAGATGAATGGATAAACAAACCATGGTGCATACACACAATGGAATACTATGCAATGATAAAAAACAATGATGAATCTGCAAAACATCTCACAACATGGAAGAATCTGAAGGGTATTATGCTGAGGGAAATAAGTCAATCACAAAAGGACAAATACTGTACGAGACCACTATTATAAAAACACATGAAAATGCTTCCACATACACACAAAAAATCAACTATATGGGACTACGCAGTCCACATTTACCCTAAAGCACAGATGAGAAGGTAAGGTGAGGCAGGGAAGCTAGATTAATGGAAAACGGAACAACCAGAATAGAAATAATGAGACTGTTGACACACTGTAAAAAACATAACCAATGTCACTGAACAATACGCATAGAAATTGTTAAATGGAAACCTAATTTGCTATGTAAACTTTCACCAAAAACACAATATTTCTTTAAAAAAAAGAACAGAATTTCAAATTCTCATGGAATTCAGACTTTCTAGGGCCATTGAGGCTGAAACTATTATCCTGAGGAAATCTTTAAACCTTAAACTATATCTATCCCCTGAGGTTGTCTTTGAACCGAGTAACAGTTTAGCTTAATTAACAAAGAATGTCTGCATTAAGCATTATACTCTTCTAGAGAATTAACTATATGTCATCAAATTGACAACAGCAACTTGAAAGGATAGATGAGAAACTTAGGTGGTGCAGTAAGTTTGTGTTAACGATGGTGAAATGGTTTGGAAAAGGTTGTTAAGAAAGATGGCACAACTTGGAAGAACGTAACTAATGTCACTGAATTGTATATACAGAAATTATTGAAGTGGTGCATGTCTTGTTGTATATATTTTCTCCAAATAAATAAATGGGGTAATTGATGCTGTAACCATATAATCCTCAAATCCAGTTGATCTTTGCTGGCTATCCAAGTGCAAACTTTTTTTTTTTTTTTTTAAGCATCTTAAAGTCTTTCACATTATTCAAATCCTAGTACTTTATAACATCATAGGGATGTGATCCTGCTAGGACGTTAATATAGTTTGAGATTAAATGAATCTGATTTTCCTCCTAGTTCCTTCTCTTCTTATATGAGTAAAGAAAATCTTCCTGTTCTCCTTTTAAATTTGGTTCTTCAGGAGGACCTGTGTCTGATAAAAGACTAAAATTTCTAGGGTTTTGCTGAAAATTTTCTCCCCTACCACCAGCTCTAGAAGGCAAGTGTGAATGAAGATGATGGGCTGAGAGAGGTCAGGGTTATTCCTGGCCCCAGAGAGAACTTCTGGGTACTCCTTCCGCACTGAGCACAGAGTAGAAGCAGAATATGGGAGAGAAAATTTTTTTCCAAATCTCTCAAAATAATGGGAAGCACCTTCTTTTTTTAACTTACCCCAGGAGACCACCTTCTTTGGTGACTAGAAATTCTGATTCCACACCATTATTTTTCCAGGTGACTAAGGCTAGAGGGGAAACCCTCGTGGCGCAGTGGTTAAGGGCTAGGGCTGTTAACCAAAATGTGGGCAGTCTGAATCCACCAGGCACTCATGGAAATTCTATGGGGCAGTTCTATGCTGTCCTATACAGTCGCTGTGAGTCAGAATCGACTCGACAGCAATGGGTTTGGTTTTTTTTTTAAGGCTGGAGGCAGCTTAGGGTTGGCCTGAATAGTGTCAAGCTTTTGTCAGCAGTGCCTTCAAGACAGGGAGAATGCCTGATGCTCTCCAGCCCGCTATTAATCAGAAATGTCATGACTGAAACACACAATGGAAGCTTACTGATGGAGAATCATGATCTCTCCCGCCTGTTAAATGCCAGACCCATTCTTCTCTTTAAACCCTTGCACACAAAGGAGAATGCTGGGTTTTCAAAAGCCTACGAACAGAAATGCAAGCAGATTGGGCTGGTTTAAGAGTCATTTGGGATAACTAAAACAACTTCAGTAGAACAGCATTTTTTTCCAAATTTGTTCTTTTTTCAAAAGATAATCTTGCTTTCTCCTTGAATTGTGCCTCTTTTTCCTCTCTCACTGAGTCTCCCTCCTGGACTTGCTTCAATCACCAAATTTCCACAGCTGAGAATCAAGCTAAAGGTATTCACATTGGGAGCATCTGCAAGGTTCTTCATATTCTAAATCCCAGAAACATCTGTACAGCTCCAGGAAGCTTAGAAGCAGCCCACTGCCAGCGAGTCGACTCCGACTCACAGCAACACTATAGGACAGAGTAGTACTGCTCCATAGGGTTTCCAAGGCTGTAATCTTTACAGGAGCAGACTGCCAGATCTTTCTCCTGCTGAGCAGCTGATGAGTTTGAACTGCTGACCTTTGGGTTAGTGGCAGAGCGCTTTGACCACTGTGAAACCAGGGCTCCTTGTACAAGCACCAGGAAAGGTAATAAGAGGGGAAGAATAAAAAGGCAGATTCTCTCTTACTAGGATACTCAAATGAATTACAGAATTAAAGTAAGGGCCTGAACGACACTAAGAAAACTTCTAGAATGCGTCTGTGCTCCCCTGTAAGGAACCAGGACCGCCAAAATCTTAACAAGGCTATTTCATTTCATCTTAAAATCCCTCCCTATGGCCTGCTCCATTACGCACACCAAAACAACTCTCAGATGGACTGACTTGTATTTTTATTAAGAGGTTCTTTTCTATAAAAGAGAAAGCGGACAAGTTCAGCAGCAATCAGGTTCCCTGACTGAATAAATGCACTTTTAAATAAACACAAGGGAAGAAGGTGGGGGAAGAGAAAAAGTTAAAAAAAAAAAAAAAAAGAAGAAGAAGGAAGAAACTGCGTAGAGAAAAAGACAGTGTAAATATTAAACTAAGTATTAATTAGGTACCAGGTTTATCAATATCAGATTCAATTTATTTAGGCAAATTTATAAAAATCAAGTGTGTGATCAACACAGTATGGATCTAGACATTTTATAGGAAGAAAAAAAAAAGAGCAGGATAAAACTAAACCTAGTAGTCAAGGGAAAACAGAACACTTTTTATTAGGGATAGAATACTAAACCCCAAACTGCCTTATACCATCAAAATCTCTCTGTTGAACTTAAGAGGGTAGAGTTTACAGAAGAACTGTGATTTTTATTAAACAAGGTTAAGTACAAGCTAGTGACAGGGCTTGACATACTAGCAGCTTTCGGTTCAGAGTGAAGATGTTGGCATTTGTCTCAAAGAAATTAACATTCCAATCTCTATCTCTTCATATACATTTGATGGGAACATCACGTTCAAACGCCAGCTGAAAGAGAGAAGTGGGGAGGTGCCCAAGAGAGGGGAAGGGTAGAAAGGGCACTTCACATTTGATTAAGCTATGAGTTCTAGTCCCTCATTTGTTGCCAAAAATAACAAAAGCACGGGTTCCAGATACTGTGACTGTTTATATGCATGGGTTTCCTCAAGAGATGGCTGGAAAACAAAAAGCTCTTTTCCTTTGGTCCCTGCTCCGTATGGAAACACAAAGCACTTCTGGATTTAGGATTTGGATCAGTCACGCTCTTTGGTTCAGGTTAACACGCCATTGTCTCCAATGGGCAGAAAGGAGTTTTCTGAGAAAGTTTCTCTTCACCAAACTTCCGGTGATAGCTGTTCCTAGGTCTCTGGATCGCAAAACTGATCGCCAACTTCCACACATACAAGGAAATGTGGCTGTTCATAATCGGAACGGCTTTGAATTTATTCACATCTCCTCCAACCAATTTGGTCCTCAGTCTAAAAGAGGCAATGCATTTTGAAGGGCTCCAGAAATGAAAATAAAATTGTATACAGGCAGAAAAAAAAAAAAAAAAATCCTCAACAACTTGTCCGCGCATGCCTGTCTCAGGCCCTCTCGACTATAGGACTTTTGAACCTCAGCCACCAAGCAGTGCCTTCCAGACTCTGAGCCAGGACTGACCAAGCACCGCTTCACCAACAATGTCTTCTTAAGCTGGTTGGACTGCTCTAAGGCTAGTAATCGGTGCATCTGCTCTTAGCCTGGCTGGGTGGACACATACCTCACCCAGTTGAAGCCTTCCTTCCTAATAGCTTCGCCATTGCCCAATTCAAAAGACTAAGCTGCTTTTTCATGTTCTGATTTTTATTCCAGTCTCTACTGGGTGAAGAGTTCTACTCAGAACCTCCAACTATTTTGCGTAGGCCCCGACAAACTGCGCGAGCCCTTGATGCTGGACTCTGTTCCTTACAGCAGCAAATGCCAGCTGAGATGTGAAGAACTCCCCTTTCCTGCCCTTGACACTGAGGTTATTATGCATTATCAGTGCCAACACACTTGTGTTGCCCACTACTACTGCATCAAGCCCCTGTATACCCATACCAGTCTGAATCACACTGAGTGGGTTACTTGGTCTTAAACAGGGTACTCAGAGCTTATGGGCTTCTACCCTGTGACAGGCAGCCCCAGAGCAGAGTTAAGCCCAGCCTTTCCAGTTCTCCGACCTTCCCTAGACGCATTGCTAAGATCCCATTATGCCCAGCCTGCAACAGAGTGAAAATGGTGTCCAGTATGTGATAGTTTCCGTCCAAGTTTAATTGAGATTTTCTTTGTTCATTCTATACTGAAAATTTCTCTGCTTTTTGAGAATTATTCAGCTCTTACTTCTACTATGCCTCGTTCCTTGCTTCTGGTTATCAGCACTAAAAACGGATCTACAAGAGCTCAGTGTTTCTAGTGCTTACTCTTCATTTTCTTTCCCCCTCGCTCCAGCAAGAACAGGCATATGAAGTTTCGCTGAGAGTACAAAGCAATCTATTAGAACCAATACCCAGCTTCTAACCTGATATAGGAATAACCACACTAGAACCACTTTTCTGACCACTTAATCTTGTCCATATTCCTAGAAAACAATCTATTTGTCTATCCATACAGAGAAAGAGTGATTGGTTTGGAAGGTACAGAACACTGTGAATCTAGTGTCCAGTGCAGTCAAGAGTCACTCTCTCTGGCCCAGCCAGTCCCCCCTGACATAGCAGTACCAACCCAGCCACATCCCTGGAAGCCCTCTTGTCACCGCTATAATCAGCACTGTGGTCCAGGGTGAGGCCCCTTCCTCCTTTGCCTCACTTTTCCCACCATCCTAGTTCCATAGATAAAGACCCCCTAGGAATGTCCT
>NW_004444120.1:2672665-2674293 GCF_000243295.1 Trichechus manatus latirostris
TTCCTCTGATGGAAGTGCGCAAGCAGAAAAAGACCTCTTTTTTGAAAAATACTAACAGGTGTTTCAAACAAAAAGAAACTCAGGATTTATTCTTCCACCCATCCTCATCAGAATCTCTTGAGTACATGCCAGCATTTATTAATCGCTAATCTGGACCTTTCACAGTGGGCCTTCTGCCTATAGATGAATCATTCCAGACAAGTATGAGTCTTACATTCAGCCTCATTATCTTTAGAAATGGCAACAAAGCAACTCACCGGAAGCTCTCAGGCTCACATTAGCTGGCTGTGGATTCTGACCCATGCAAACAAAACAAACTAGGGTATTTTTTTGGCTCAGCAATGACATTTTGATGTTAACTTGGTACTGCTGAAAGGTGCTGATATATTCATCTTGTAGAAGCACAGCTTAAACTCTTTGTTAAATAAAGTCAGCCAAAGATCTCAAAGAATGGACATTAACCAGAGTGGCTTGAGAAGACCCTAGCCCAACTCAGAATAGGATCACACTCAAACCATTTTAGCAGAAGAAGATGAAACTAGATTATTTTCTAAGTTTTCAAAGACAATTCCACAATTTTCTTCAGTTACATAGGCTGGTGAGTCCAGCAATCCTGACTTTCAGAAATTCTTCCCTATGTCTATCCTGATCCATCAGGCTGCAGATTACGCCCTTGGGCTGTCATGCACTCCTTGGGGAAAGGCACAAAACAGGTCATCAACATTTTTATTGAACTGAATGGAGCCGATGGAAAGATGGGTGATAGTTTGGCATTACCTTGTGTGTAAAGATAATTATTAAACTCACTCTCAGCCTTCACTTCCTTAGCCTAAAAAACCTCACCCTGCTGTCTTTTTCATTTCTTGTTGTTCCTATTACAATATTTATTAGTTTACAGCGTGCTAAGCGCTGCATATGCATGACGTCAATTGATCCTCATGTCTCTATGAAGCCCTATTACTCTCTCCATTTTACCAATAGAGAAAGTGAGGGTTAGAGAAGTTAAGTAACTTGCCCAAGGTCACAGCTCGTAAGCAAACCCGGATGGGTCTGACTTCAGAGTGCACACACTCAATCATGACACCACACATCCTCAAGCTTCCTTTAATCACCTCTGTAGCTTCCATCTGAACCATCTACACATTCTGTCTTAATTGGGAAGCAGCGAATGATCACGGCAGTCCAGTAAAAGTCTAACCCCTGCCTAGTACAATACAGAGATGATATTGACAAGTTCCTGAAGCTTCACTCCTCTACATCCATCTACTAGTACCCTTGCACTGGGAACTAGCGATAAACTTGGTGTATTATCACTCTACAGTACCCTTCTATCGGGCATGCACACAACTGGTTCTTTAGATAATATTTTATCAACTGCTTGCTAATCGATCAAATATTTATTAAATGCCTATCAGGTGCTATGGAGGGGAAAGATGAAATATAAACCTTCATTCATCCTCATTCTTAATGTGGGCTAACTGGAAGATAAGATCAAAACATATGAAATAATTAATGACTTTCCTAACTTAAATGATAACACGAAGTTTAAAATATAAGTGTCATAGGAATGGCAAAAAGAGAGGACAATAAGGTTGGAACAATAAGGGACAGCTATATTTTCTAACCAC
>NW_004444120.1:2674801-2677655 GCF_000243295.1 Trichechus manatus latirostris
GAGCAAACTAAATGCCTGTGCATTTCAATCCTTACGCCAGACTGTGGATGGAATGTAAGTAACACTAGAACTCAGCGTTGGATTTGTCCTGAAATGGGCAACGAGCCACTATCTGATGGCCAGTATCTCAGGCAGCAACATTGGGGCTGATAAGACATATCATATAGGATCATATCCAAAGTGTTGTACAGTCTAAATGCATTCTATATAAATCGTTTTCCTTGATCTACCCAGCCTTTCATTCTCATCTCAGAAGATTAAATTAGTATGACAGGACTTGTCCTTTACGAAGTCAGGCTACTCAGTTAAAAAACCTTCTCTTCAAATGACTGCAAATAGATTTTGTTAAGATTTCTTTTCAGTATTCCCTCAGAAATGCTATCAGAATGATAATTCCTAGTTCCCTGCCTTCCCACAATGTATTTGTTTTCTTTACACTGGCTATTTCCCGCTGCTCCTTCAATGGTTTTCAATAATTATACATATTGGCCAAGAGATGAATCAATTATTTCAGTGACTTTATTCATAATTTCCACAATGGTGCGAAGATTATCAAAATTATCAGCTGATTTTCAGAAGTAGATCACCAAGCCTTTCTTCCTAGTCCATCTTTAGATAAGAGTCTCCAAAACACCTTCTACCAAGGAATTCCATCATTATCAGTAAGCTGGTTAGAGTAAGTTCTTCATAATCAAATCTTCAGCAACAAAGGTGAAATTCATCTCTCCTTACTTCTTCCAATTTCTTAATCCCTTCCTACTGTAAAGTAGAATAACTGTCGGGATTCTCCTCTCGGTTCCTTCACGTAAAGGCAAAGATTCTCCTATTGGCCACAATAAAATTCCTCAGATACTTAACCAGCTTTATTTATTAAAGATGCACTAGAAGAGGATTTCCACTTTGCTCCAAGAGCGACGTCTAGTTACAGAATCAGTTAAGCCTCCTTCTTCGATATGTCGTGTAATCATACCCATCCTGTCCAATCTTCCTTTCAGACTCACCTCCCTTGCACAGCCTCAGCTATTCCTTGCACAGCATAGACTCTGTCACCAGAGGTGGGTGCCTGACCAAAGCAGCCAGACCTTAAGCTGGCCAGCACCCTGCAGTCTGCGGCCTGGCTAGAAGAATAAGCCAAGCTCATCACACCCTGTCTCCCTCGGGAATCTGAACCAAAACACATGAAAGAATGGGCACCTAAAACGTGAAACAAATCAAGGCCATAGGGACTCTGAAATAATTAAAAGCAGAAGCTATGGGTTGGCAGAGGAAGCCAGATGCAGAGAGCAGGGAGTGGATCAGAGGCGCGTGAGAAGCAGAGATAACTTAAAACACTGACCACCACAGCCTCGAGAGAGATCCAGCAAGTAGCCAGTCCTGGAGGGTCTCAGTTCCTCGCAGCTCTCCAGCTTTCCCCACATACATCCTTATAATAAATTGCCTGGTGGTTTTTGCTTTTGTTTTTTGGCGGTAACTTAGTTGGTCTTTGCTCTCCCTAATGAGAAAGAGCTTAACTAAAAATAGCACGGGAGAAACACGTGGCAGTCTGCTTCTGTGAAGATTTACAGCCTCGGAAACCTGATGCGGTAGTTCTACTCTGCCTTATAGGGTCTCTGTGAGTCGGAATCGACTCAGTGGCAAGGGGTTTGGATTTTGTTCTTTGTTTTTGTTTTGTTTTTTTTTAACTAAAAATAAAAAGGCGACCACTAGTTACTATTTCCTTGCTTTATAGTATCTTCCTTGGAATTTATTCCACGGTATTCCATTTTCATGAGGAAAACATTCTCCTCATTGAATATCATCTTGCTCAGAATTCAACAGAGCAGAGATACGGTCAGAGTGAGGCTCAGTTTCCTGGTCTAAGGCTGCTGGAGCAGAAAGGGCGGCTAGCCAAAGCCCCCTTCAGTACCACAAGTTTATTCACACAAGACACTACCACCCCGGACCCCTTGCTTCCTCTCTATTTTGTTTTCATCCACTGTAACTGCTGTCAGCTGTCATCTAATCAGCCCAGACTCATGGCGAGCTCATACACAACGGAAGGCAACTCTGCCTTGCCCTGCGCCATCACCACGATTGGCTGGGGAACAGATCACTGTGGTCCACAGGGTTCTCACTGGCTGATTTTCGAAAGTAGATTGCCAGGCCTTTCTTCCTAGTCCCTTTGAGTCTGGAAGCTCCTCTGAAACCTGTTCAGCATCATAGCAACACGCAAGCCTCCACTGACTGCACATGGCGGTGGCTTCACGGGAGGTCTTCCACATGGAAGGGGAGAATCCTACCACTGACCTACCGCTGCCTCACTGTCGTCTACTAGCTAGTTGGAAATTCATTCAAGTGTAGCTTTTTTGTCACACGGCTGGAAAGGTGGGCGGCAAGCTCTCTGCACTCAGACCCACAGCTCTGTGCACATGTCCCCAGGCTATCAGGCGCATCCCTGAAAGTGCAAGACTGTGCGTTTTGCAGTACTCTCTATTCCTTCTGTCATCCATCCAGCCATTGGTATTTACTGAGCACTTAACACATGGCCAACATAGAACTGGGTTCAGTGAGGCTGTACCATTTATTTGGAGGTAAGTCATATAATTTACTTGAATGTTCACAATTTACTCAGAGACAAGACTGTTGGCTTCAGCAAGCTACATAACGGACACTAACAAAACACATCCCTTTCACAGACATAGAAAGGGTTAATCAGACATTGCTTGCAAACACGTCCCAGAAATAAATAAACAAAGCAGGTGGAAGATGGACCAGGTACTCCAGATTGTACCAGGATAATGAAAAATTGGGGGGTGGAGTTGCATAACACATAGTGAAGACGTAGCTGCTTCCAAGTGCTCTGAGGTTACCAGGA